>NW_027669255.1:600000-777807 GCF_964194185.1 Rhinolophus hipposideros | reverse complement strand
GAATCTGTCAGTTAGTAAGCCCATTCCAAGCCCTATAAGAGAATCAACTGGGACTCTAGCCACGCTTCATCTCTCCCAGCCAGAATGACCAGTGGTTTCCACAGCCAGAAGCTATAGGGACATCTCTCTCTAGCACTGGAATCCTGGGTTAGGATGCCTGGTGTGGAGCTGGGTCCCCTCGCACCCCAGGTGGACCTCCACAACCAAGATATCCCTCTAGACTTTTAACAGTCACACAGGGGTCTGGCGTCAGCTTGTTCTGTTTTTCTGCCCCTCCTACCAGTCTCGAGGTGACTTCTTCTGTATGTCCTTAGAAGTAGGACGACTTTGGTTGAGCTAGACTTCAGGTGATGCTCAGTGATGATTGTTCTGTAGTTTAGTTGTAATTTTGATGTGGTCGTGAGAGGAGGCAAGCATGGCATTTACTTACTCTGCCATCTTGACCACAAATCCCCAATTTTTCAATTTTTGATACCTTAATATAATAGATTTCTCTATAAAACTGTGATGTGACAACTCATGGAACTCACATTCATGTAAGACTCCTTATCAACACATTATCATGTCACTCCTATGAAAAGTATGCTAACATAATGTGACTTAATTGACAAGAAGTCTAGACAAAAATTTTTTTCAAAGTTTCTTTGGCCACAAGAAGGACCATCAGCACAATCTTCTGTTTCCCTTGATAGGCATGTCTGTTTAATGAAATTGCTTAGACCTGGCTACTGTGACTGAAAGACACCAGCTGGAAAGTACATCTACGTCAATGGTCCACCTCGGGTCACAATGCGATCTTATGATGGGAAATCCTAGGGAGCCTCTCCTACAGAGGACAGGAGGATGGCAGGGGAATGTTGTTCTGCTTAGGAAATAGTGATATGGTTTTCACTGTCCATCAGGAAATTGTCATCCTGGATGACACATCAATCTTTTCTGACATCAAACTGTTAAATCTTTAAAGGCATATGATTAACTCAAGTGAAGGGAAAAAGATTAGTTTCTAAACTTGTAAAGCTAAAGCACTATGTTACTATGTAAGGCCTTACTTGCGCATTCATTTCTACTTTTACACTGGCATCTCTTTTCTTTTTCAAAATCCAACAAAGAGAAAAGTATATTCTTTTCGGGAAACATTTGCACAATGATCCAGTATTCGTGAATGACGAAGAAAACAAATTAGAACATTAAAAGTAATTCATTCTCGAGACCGAAAAAAATGGCGGCGTGAGGTGAGCCTCTGTAACGCTCCCCTGGAATTTACAACGAATCAGACAACAATAACTCCACAAAGGACTCCTTGCACAGCAGACAGGCAAGACGAAGAGGCCGACTACTGAATTCACCTCCAGGTGGGTGAATCGCGCGAGCGGGGGAGGAGGGAGAGGAGAAGTGCGGACGCAGGATGCAGACCTAGCTCAGTGCTCAGAGCCCGCTGCTCCCGGATCTTCCGCAGCTGCGGGAGAGGGAAGGACTCGGACTGCTAGGGCTCCGCTTACGGCCCACAGGGCTGAGGGGGCAGCACACAAAACCGCTGAACACAATGCTCGCTCACGGCAGACCTTGGAGCAAAGACTGAGGGAAGAGGGCTGAAATCGATGGTTTAAGCCCTCACTGCCGAGCGGAGAACGGAAGCCCTAGACACGGAGACTAGCCGCCCCCTCCCTACCCTCCCAGAGCTCGCCCTGCCCCCACCTGCCCGGTGCTAAAGCGATAAAGTAGCAGTGTCGGATCAAAGGACAGAATATTTGCTGCTCTGAGAACTGTGGACCGCAGACACAGATTAGCAGCTCAACTAGTTCCGGCAAAGGGGAGGGAGCTGTGGAAGCAGGACTGGCTGTGGTGATGGTCGCCGCCATTGCTCTGGGCCACCTCTCACAACTCACCCCGCCCCTGGCCCCACCTATCTGGGCGGATCCCTGCAGGAGTAAACAGAACTGCTGAAACATACGGGCTCTGAATCTGGTGCAGAAAGAGCTTTGGAACTTCAAAACCTCTTCGCATACCTATCAACCTGTTGCAGAAGCCACTCCTGTAGATGTCTAGGAAGAGAAATAGTAAATCAGTGATTGCCATGAATAACCAAGGCAACAAGATAGCTCAGAAAGAAAGTGAAAAGTCTCCAGAAAAGGAACTTAGAGATATGGACCTTTGTGATTTAAATGACAGAGAATTCAAGATTGCAATTCTGAAAAAACTGAACGAGATGCAAGAAAACACAGAAAGGCAATTTAATGAACTCAGAAACACAATCAAAGAACACCATGAGCATTTTACAAAAGAGATTGAAATCTTGAAAAAGAACCAAATAGAATTTCTGGAGATTAAGAACTCAATAGAAGAAATTAACAATAAAATATCCAGCCTAGGTAGTAGATTTGACCAGATAAAGGAAAGAATCAGTGACATCGAAGATAGGAACCTGGAATTTACACAGAGGGAAGAAGGAAGAGACTTGAGACTTAAAAGAAATGAAAGAACTCTACAAGAACTTTCTGACTCCATCAGAAAGAGCAATATAAGAATAATGGGCATACCAGAAGGAGAAGAAAGAGGGAAGGGAACAGAGAATATATTCAAACAAATCGTCGATGAGAACTTCCCAAACTTGTGGAAAGAATTGGATCCTCGAATCCAAGAAGCAAATAGAACACCTAATTACCTCAATCCCAACAGGCCTTCTCCAAGGCACTTGTATTGAAGCTGTCTAAAATCAATGACAAAGAAAGAATCCTCAAGGCAGCCAGGGAAAAGAAGACGGTAACTTACAAAGGAAAGCCCAGTAGATTATCATCAGATTTTTCAGCAGAAACTCTACAAGCTAGGAGGGAATGGAACCAAATATTCAAAATATCGAAAGAGAAATCATGAGCCAAGAATAATATATCCAGCAAAGATCTCCTTTAGATATGAAGGAGGAATAAAGACCTTTCCAGATATCCAGAAGCTGAGGGAATTTTCTAATACACGACCTGCACTACAAGAAATACTAAAGGAGGCTATTAGACCACCATCAACAGGGACAACTTGTGGCAACCGAAACATAAAAAGGGGGAGCGTAAAGGCCTGAACTGGAATATGGGAATAGAGAAAGTAAGCGTGCTGAAGAAACTGGAATACTCTAAATACTGGAATACTCAAACTTTCTTTTACATAAACTCAAGGGTAACCACTCAAAAAATATCCAAATCTGAAATATATACTGTAATAAAAGAAGAAACAGAGGGAAACATCATAGAATACCACCACACAGAAAAAACAGACAACAACAAAAAGGCAAAGAAACAATGGAGACACAGCCTTACCAGAAAACTAAAGACAGAATGACAGGAAATCCTCACATATCAATAATCACCCTAAATGTAAATGGACTGAACTCACCAATAAAGAGACACAGAGTAGCAGACTGTATTTCTGTGGTGTCCGTGATAACTTCCCCTTTTTCATTTCTGATTTTGTTAATTAGTGTCTTCTCTCTTTTTATCTTAGTGAGTCTAGCCAAGGGTTTGTCGATTTTGTTAATCTTTTCAAAGAACCAGCTTTTTGTCACATTAATTTCTTTCTATTGTCTTTTTGTTCTCTATTTCCAAGACATGGAAACAACCTAAATGTCCTTCGATAGATGAATGGATAAAGAAGTTGTGGTACATATACACAATGGAATACTATTCGGCGTTAAGGAAAGATGATATAGGAGCATTTGTGACAACATGGATGGATCTTGAGAGTATAATGCTAAGTGAAATAAGTCAGACAGAAAAAGCAGAGAACCCTATGATTTCACTGATATGTGGTATATAAACCAAAAAGAACAAGACAAACAAATGAGAAACAAAAACTCATAGACACAGACAATAATTTAGTGGTTACCAGAAGGTAAGGGGGTGGGGGGTGGGTGATGAGGGTAAAGGGGATCAAATATATGGTGATGGAAGGAGAACTGACTCTGGGTGGTGAACACACAATGGGATTTATAGACCATGTAGTACAGAATTCTACACCTGAAATCTATGTAAATTTACTAACAATTGTCACCCCAATAAATTTAATTAAAAAAACAAAAAGTAATTCATTCTCCAAATCTCACTAAAGGGTTTAGATTTCAAGGGAAATTCAGAATTCTGGATCAAATCATTACTCAAATGCCTGGACTCAAACAGATATTTGTAGTCCGATGTTTGTGGCAGCATAATTAGCAACAGCCAACAGTTGGAAAAACTGAAATGTTGGACAAACGAAAGGATAAATGAAATGTGGTATATATCAAATGTTGCCTTTAGACTATCACAATGTTTTTCTATAAAAACCTTAGTACAAAAATCATTAATTTTGTGAACTGAGATTTCTTTCTCTGTAGAGAGAAATTACATTACTCCCAGCAAGTAGTATCAACATGAATACAGTACTTTTATTAATGAGACTGTTCTTATTGTCTAAAATATCCTTATGTGCTACTATGACAAACATAGAAATTCCTTTGCAGTATGACAGAAATGAAGAGATTCACTTACCAAACTTGTACCTGACAGGTGCCTGAGAAGCTGTTCGATTATGCCCACTAGCTTTTGAATTGTCGGTATTAGGTCAATATTTTCAGCTTCAAGCCTAAAGTGAATATTTTGACATAATTATTCTCACACATTGACTTTAAAGCATACCACATAATCGCTGAACAAATATCTAAGGTGCAACTACATAAAATCTTACAATTTGAAAAGCACATGATTTGGCAATTGTGCCATTTTTCTAGTTGTGAATTTTGCATAATGTGCAAAATTAGAGATAATGTACACAAATTATTCTTTTCAAGGTAGCTCAAAGCTGCCATTTTGACCCAGCTTCACACTCACGTGTTTAATGTTATAACTGATCTAATGGTCATACTACACTACACATCTGCTTTATAAATACTCAAGTTATTTTCTGTGCTGCTTTAACTTATACTTTTGCACGTGATCTTGCATCTTCTCAGTGCATCGTGCATCCTCTGGATGTCGAGCTCCTGCTTCTTGCAGCTAAAATAAAGAAAAAGTTATGTTTACTGATGATCTATGACATCGGACAATTAAGTTCGTAAACTTGTTGCAATGATGTTGCTCCCCCTTTTTTTAATATATATGATGGATTGTTCATTATGAATTTCTACCAACTGGACAAACAGTTAACCAAGTTTACTCTTTGGAAGTGCTTAAAAGGTTGTGTGAAAAAGTTAAGATGACCTGAACTTTTAGCCAACGACTCATTGCTCTTGTATCACAACAATGCACTAGCTCACACGGCACTGTCTGTGAGGGAGTTTTTAGCCTGTAAACAAATAACTTCATTGCAACACCCTCCTTACTCACCTGATCTGGCCCCCAATGACTAAATATGTCATTACCCAAAGAGAAAGAAAATATGGAAATGAAGGCTATTTGATGACATTCAGGACATCAAGGGTAATATGATGATAGCAATGATGGCCATCCAGAAAAAGAGTTCCAAAATTGCTTTGAACTGTGAATTAGGCGGTGGCATTGGTGCATAGCTTCCCAAAGGGAGCTTTGTGACCGTAGTGATATTCAGCAACTAGGTATGTAGCACTTTTTCTTGAATGAGTTCTCACACTTAATTATCATACCTTGTAGTGCAAATGACCCAAGAAGTCAAACATACTGTATTCCAAGCATCCCATCAACTCTAATTTTAAATATTCACATACGTGAATTACCAGGCTATTCCAGTGATTATGAAAGTTAACAGGCTACTCTTGGGGGCAGTCAGATAGTCATGGAATAGTTTGAGGGGCAGTAACTAAATAAGAGCCAAAATGCCTGGGTTTTTATCCCAAGTCCACCAGTTATTAGCTGGGTGACCTTGAGCAAAATACTTAAATTTTTTGGGTCTCAGTTTCTTCATGTATAAAATGAGACAAGAGTGGCATCTACCTCACTGGGATATTGGGAAGATTAAATTAGGGAACATATGTAATAGAAAAGGACATGGCACACAGTGAAACCAAAGGGTTTGCAGTCAGCATTATTATTGTTGCTGTATTTTATGTTCTAATAAAATTTGATATTTTACACAGATGGGATGCCAATGGAAGTGGAACCAGTGTAAGAGTACACCAGTTACACTGAAATCATTCATCAAACTATCGGCAATGTCAGCAAATGGGGAGCATTAAGCCTAGAATATAACCCCAGTACTAAAATCCTTTTCCCAATTCCAAGAGCCAACAGTACATTTTCTCTGCTTCTAATAATGTATACGTTCCTATGTCTCTGTACACTCAGTGGGTAATGAGTATGGACTACAACGCAAATACCACCTCCTGGATTGAGCATACAATTTATATGACCGTGAGAGGCAGGGTAAAGCCACTGACATGGAAATAACGGACTCTAGTGCTAAAGCCAACTTCCCAAATGAATTCCTTTTCAGCAACTAGTTCTGTGGGGATGTGTCAGAACTCAGAGGAGCAGATGGAAGCAGCACGCTCTGGCAGATCAGAAAAGCCGTCCTCAGAGCTGTAGTTAGAACGTGCTATCGACCTGTACACCCTGGCTAGCTGCAGACAGGAAGGGCTGGCTCCCTTTTATTTTATATTTTTATTTTCACGGAGAGGGGGAAATTGAGCATTTCACTGAACAATTTTCTATTAGATTCGTGCTTTCAGTTTTATATATAATTGTGAAAAATACTTTCAGAATAAAAGTTTAATTATATCAATGTCTCCAAGGGCAAGTATTGGTTTGGTATAAAATATTTAATTTTATCCAAACAACTGTTGAAGAAAACATTTTCAATTTATACAAGGATAGGTGCCATCATATCAAATACTATTTCCCCTTAGACAAACTTATACATAGAAAGACAGAATTCTCTCTCATGAAAAATTGAAACTATGTCAAATGTAGGGCTTGATTGCTCTGCACAGACTATCTGACAAGTGCTGAGGAACACGAGTTCAATGAGAGTTCAAACAGTCAGAGAAAGCTTCACGGAGAAGCCAGATTGGGAGCCAGAAATCCGGGGGCAGGGAAATCAAAACACTGGCTCCCACCATAACTTGTAAACTCGTGTTCATAGCAGAATTATTAACAGCCAAAAAGTGGAAACAACACAAAGTTCCATCAACTGATGAATGGGTAAGTATTTTGTCCACAAGGTGAAGCAACGTTGGGCAACAGGAAGAAATAGCTAACAATTGATATGTGCTACATCACGGTGGAACCCTGGAAACGTGATGTTACGTGAAAGAAGCGAGTCACAAGGGACCTCAAATCGTGTGATTCCATTTACATGAAATATCCAAAGTAGGCAAATCTACAGAGACAGAAAGTAGATTGGTGGTTGCCTGAGGCTGGGAGAGACAGGAAGATAGGGTGACAGCTAAGGGATGTGGGGTTTCTTTTGGGGGTGATGGAAAAGTTTTATAATTGTGGTGATAATTCCACAATTCTCTGAATGTAACAAGAGATATTGAATTGTATATTTTAAGTGGTGAAATATGATATGGGGATTGCATCCCAATGAAGATTAAAAAACACACAAATATAGTGAATCTGGATTATTTTCTTAATTCTCTATTGTGGGTGTGCATACTATAATGATCAACATATTTCTAAACTTTTACAATATTTCTAAAATGAAAACAAAATGAAGGCAATGCCTACTTCAACTGGTTTGTATACTGAACTTTCTGTACAAGTTAGTCTGAAATCCATGAAATATATACCAATGCTGTAACCATTTACAAAAGTGATGATAAGAAATAAGACAAATTTCTGACTCATTCTAGTAAACATTATCTTCTGATTTTAAATGGCTGCCTCATCCGGGTAATGGACATATCACTATACAATGTTGTGTAGTAGGAAAAAAGTCCCTCGATTTCTATGAGGAATGCTGCCTATTCCTCAACGTTACCAAGGGTATAGACTATAAGAAAAAACATACAATGCAAATAGCAGGATGGAAGCCAGAGTTTAAGGAAGAAGTGCATTATAAAGATAATAAAATTATAATAAATTAATTACAACGAAAACACAAAAGAAAGCTGCCTTGAAAATCAGGATCCTAAAACACTTTATATTGATCAATTATAGATGAACTCTTGACAGGTTACATTTCACACATACCTGACTCCTGATATGCTCTAATGTCTTGAAATCCTGTGTCTCAGCTTCTGAATTCATACGGTAACGTGATCTATCCTCCAGTGAAGCCTCTGACATAGACAGTTTTTTTGTGGAGTCAGGTAGCTCTTGTTGAAATCGTCTCCCAAGCACCTAGGAAGATGATTCTGTTAGTGATCTTATAATCACATCTATTAAATTATGTTAAAATTTGCTAACTCTAACATATTAATATAATATGTAACTCGAAAAAGATCACCCCATGCATCAGTTCACCTTCTTTTCTTCTTTTGGACACAATTCTGTCTACTGAATCTGGGTAAGACACAGAAGGTGTTATCCTGCTGCCCACTCACTATTACGAAGGTTACTTGAACAACAGATTCAGCCCCACTCTCCACTTCCCCTGATGAAGCAGCAAAGCTTAACAATCTACTGACATCTCAATGGGAAATTGGTATGTCGGTGGGACTAGTGGTCGTCAAGTATACATTGTGGAATGTTTTTCCCCCTTTTTCATCACAGGCTTAAATTGACTTCACAGGTCCTCACATATGCAGTCCACTGCTCACAACCTTCCAATAGATTCTTGTATCTTAGAAGAAAAGCGAACTCATTTCAGTGGTCTTCAGGGCCCCAGGTAACGTGGCCTGGACCTCCCTTCCTGCTACACATGAATCCTGCCTCCCCTCACTCATCTGAAAATGGAGACCCAGTGCCAAATTAATAAATCAGAGACCGCTACAAATCTCTTTGAAATGGATAAACTTATGTCCAAATGATAGGAAATGGGCCTTGTGATGAGAAAAAATGAATTTGTAAAAATAGTCAAGGACAATTATACATAGCAGTGGGAAGATTAAATCAAGTAGAGTTTTGATAAAACTCCTCACATTTGTCCCAAATTATGATTTAATGAAAAATTAGCTGCCTTTAAAGAGGTCACAGGTCCTAAGAATACATTATTTGAGACTGAAATAGTTCCAATTTATATCAAATTGACATGAATAAAAACAAAATTATACCAACTAAAATGTGGAAGAAACTACTGAGGGAAAGGGACAGCATCTACACTTCAGTTCATGTGGGAAATCTAGAATTAACTTTCTAGGTAATCCACTTAATTGAACCTTTATCTCTAAAAACTGTTTGCATAGGAGCATTTCCATTTATCTGCTTCATAATGGTATTACAATGTGGTAACAGAAAGATGAAAATTATTATTGTAGCAGTATAAGACTAAATCATTCATATCAACATGTATCTAATAACAATTTATACCTTAAAATTTCATAGTCAACACAATGCCTTTACTCAAAGTAAAGCACCTCACAGGTCTAAGTTTTGTTTGCTGGATACAATGTATGCTTTTAAGCTGTTAGAGCAAATACATTTGTAATCTATATATTTTTAATATTCTGCTAGATTCAACATTTAGCCATCATCAAATATTTGAACATTGAATTTTCTTTCAGGAAATCTGAAAACTACCTTTCTGGATACTTACCTCTCTTTCTGATATATCGTTTTCATACTGGCACATTCTTCCTTTCAAGTGATTCAATTTGTTGACTAACTCCTTATGGTTCTCTTTCAACACAGCATCTTGTTTTTCACATTCAGCTTGAAGCACTTTTCTAAGCCCCTGAAGCTGCTCTTCAATATTCATTCCTGAATTTTCATTATTGTCACTTTTGTGGAACGCATCATCCAGTTGCCGTCGAAAAAGCATGTTTCCACTCTGTAGGTCAGATCTTTCCTCCTTTAGGGATTCCAGCTTTCCAGTATACGGGTTCAATTTTTCTGGTTCCCTTTGATTCATGTGTTCAATTTCCTCCTCTTGACACTGAGTTTGGTTTAGGTCTTTCAGTACAGGTTCAGCAACCAATGTCCTTTCTCTGACAGCATATCTTGTTTGAGGGAGCTCAGTGTCTAAGCTATTGGATTTACTTCCAGGTTTAGAAAGTTGCTGAGAATGAATCTCACTGTTTTCTTTTAGGTTACACATAGCAAACCCGATGTTGTCCACGAAATGCAAGCATTCATCTTTTAATCCCTGGAAAGGATTTTGTAGGTGTCTTAATTGCTTACTAAGCTCATAATGATGGTCGGATTCCGCTTCTGTTTTCAATCTTTCTTTGCTTTGTCTTTCGTTCTCCAGTTGAGAGTTCAGCATTGTATTCTCAGCTGTTGGGACATTAAGCTGTCTGTTATATTCAAATACTGTTTTTGTTAGCGTTTTGTCATTCTGTTTTATTGTTTTTTGAAGATGGTCCTTCTTTTCTTTTACATTTGCAGTGTCCTCAAAGTATTTATTTTCCACTTCCTGATTCTGAGTTTTGAGTGTTTCCATTTGCAGTCTTAGTATGGCGATTTCATCCTGCAACACGTGCTTTTCACGCAACAGGTCTTTCTCGTAACTCTCAGAATCCTAAGTAAAACAAAGGAGACTTGTAGCTAGCACTCAATGAAATGACATATCATGATATCCTCTGAAATTAAAGAAGAACCTAAATGTTTATATAATGAAAAGGTTGCAGTAGTTGGATATTCCACTGAAAACATACAATGTTGAATCCAAACCTCCAACTTCATACAAGCATAAATTCCCCAAAGTTAAAAAAAGATTAATATAAGATGCTGAATCCATGAAAGTGAAAAAGAGAATTTTAAAATCATAAGGGAATTTTAAGAGCCTCAGAACTGGAAAGGCAGCAAACCCAGAAGGCATGAAATAGAAGATTAAGAAGTCTGACTACAATTTAAAAGGTCACCATCTGAATATACACTTATCCCACAGTAAGAGTATTCACTCTGCATACATTTGGACTGATTACATTTCCTAGAATTTTTTTCCCAAGAATACTCAAAAGATATTTTACTTTTCTAATATTTTGAGAGTCACTTATAAGATTAAATCTACTAATCACTGATAAATCTAGGCATTGCGCTAAGCAGTTCTTTATACATCAATGAACTCATTTCGTTATCACAATTTCAAATAGAATGATTAAAAAGATGAGCAAGTTCAGGATTTTTTCCCAGGACTTTGGACTCTACAATAGGGTGCTTGCTGCTCTTCTAGTGTAAATATATAAATTCAAAAGAAGCCTTAGATTTCAAAAAACTCAGGGTAAATAGGCTAAAAATTATAGAGCTCTTCTTAGAAAGTAGTGAGATTATTTGCTGCTACATAAGTGTTGTTTCCTTTTCATAATGTTAAAGGAGAAATAAATGTGAAATAGGGGAAAATACACTGACTTCTTTGAATAAAATACTCACCAATAAATTATCACTAAGTATGCATCATGGCATACAATTTTCTTCAAAAGTTCCTAGCACTGAAATAGGACTCTACTTGGAACAAATTGTTCCTTTTCTCAAAAGTAGGAGAATGAGATCTAAAAGATGGTCTCTGCACTGGCTATACTTCAACTGCTTACAATCAGCGGAAGTGAAAACTAACCTCTCTACTAATACAGCAAGGGGATGAAACCACTGCCTCCAACTGAAACTTCTGTTATTAGTAACGATAGTTTTGAGATTGTAGAAAGCTCATCGATCCCTGTAAAAAGTATTGAAAGCCTCCCCTTTAGATGACACATTGGGAACGTCACTACTTGACTGTTGGACATAAAAGGATTTCAATCAAGAATATCATTTATTGCAATGGACCAAAAATGCCACTCTCCCTAAAATACACACACATACACACACACACACACACACACTTTTAAAATCCTCTACAATTCCCATATGTACAACATTGGTTTTTAAAATATGTACATACACACATATTTGAAAATGACTAAACAAAATACCTCAGAATTCATTTTCTTAAGATTTATTTCTGTCTCCTTTTGTTGTTGAAGGCAATTGGTCAGAACTGTGTCATGTAATATTTTGTTGTCCTGTTCTCGGGAAAGTGGCCTCTGAGTGTTGTTTTCCTCTTGTACAACCTAGAGAATCGAATATGAACAAAGAAAAATTAGAATATAACTAAAATTTAACTGTTAAAAATCTTAATCTACGTTTACTTACTCCCAAATTATCGGACTTTAATTAGAAAGTGAAAAATAACTTGCCTTAGTCTAAATTAGAAGAAAAACATGAATCCGCAAACTAATTTTGTCACTGTTTGAACTAAACAATTGGTTATATGTTAAATCCACCCAAAAAATGAAACAGTAGATGATTTTTAATGTCACAGAGGCTTTCTCATTTAAAATAGTTCACCTCACCATGTCTTAAATAGTGAGCCCCTACAGTGAATTTAAGAATATCTTTTAAAGATTAATAACTGGAGAATAGGCAAACTTTAATTAGAAGCCCACATCATTAACATCAATCAGTAAGAGAAGTAAATTCCTAAATATTAATTCACATTATACACTATGAGTGTTACACATTGTGTTATACATTGATATAATTATCTGTTGCATCCAATTCTAACTTATTCAATACCCACTAGTAAGAGCAGACAAAAAATTAAATCATATTTACTGATTTCCTATACTGAAAGGAAAGATATTAGAAAGTTACTGTTTGTGTCCTAACAACCAAAGGTCCCATCCTGAGAAGATGTGATTATCTTAAAAAGCAGTTGAGTTGAGTGCATGACCCCATTCTCTCCCTGAATGTAGACGCAGAGTCCATTACACAGAGGTCACAAGGAAGAATCCATCTCTAACCTTGGCCTTAGTGACCAGCCATACGGAACTGCACATTTTGAACCCCTGAAAATCATGACTCCTTTCACGTGAGCCTGAATCAGTGGCCATCATTTTTACATGGTTCATAATTTCAACTGTCTCATCATGTGATTCAGTATTTGATGTTACTTTCTTTTTTATTTAAGGGAGTTATAAAAATTAAAGAAGCAAACAACATTCAGGACTTTATTATTATTATTTTTGCCTCAATCCAAAGATAAAGTTGAGCTATGAATATCTATAGATTCTAACAACATTTTAAGTTTTGTAACTAGTTCAAATGTTATAAATATCATTCAGTTATGACCTTTTGACTCTAAAAGGCTAGCATGGAAGGTAATTTCAATTGGACTCTATTATATTATTAAAGCACAGAAAACCATATTATACTAGAAATTTAAAATTAAATTTCACATACATGTGTGTAGTTCTTTTCATTTCCATCAAGCCTCGCTTGTCCTTCCTCTGATGTCATTCCTAGGTGTTGTCCTGCTGACAAATCTATGTATTAGTTAAAACGAACTACTTAGAACAATTAGATAAAAGCTATAATCTTTATAAATACAGAAAATAACATCTTATCAACTGAGACTTCAAATTAAGCGTCATCTTTTCCTGAATATTTACTTTACTTAAGAAATACTTCTAATTAGCTAACACTTCTAATTAGCTAACAAACCATTTGGGAAATATGAGATGTCACAAAGTGAAAGGCATACAAACATGTCAAAAATTCATCCACAAATTCATTCAATGAACATCGATAGAAAAACAATCAGAAAAAAACCCTACAATTTAGAAATGCAGTACAAACACATCGAGTTGCACTATATACTCTGTTCTCTACCTCGTAATATACCTTTTGAACAACACCCTAAGATTCAACTGCAATGTCATTCATTGTTTCCAGAATGACTTACTTCTGATGCATTTATCAGTGTACACCCTTCCTTATATCTGAAATGTTTTCCTCTACTATTCTGAAAATTTCTTTTCACCTTTGAGGATTCAGCACTGGGGTTTAAGGAAGAAGACAGAGAAGAGGAGACAGACTGCGGACACAGCTGAGATTCCCATCACTGCTGGGAAAGTCAATTCTAAAATATATAAAGCCATAGAAAATCCAAGAAATATTTGATTGTTGGTTTCGGAAGGTGCTTTTTCATTTACAATACATACAGTTTTAACTGATACTTTTGAATTCAGAATATAAAACTAAAGCTAAGAAACTATGTTTTGTTTCACTAGGCAACCTTTAGATCTTTATGAAGTTTTCCCATCTGGTCCTAATGTTCTAAGTATAATTCTGCTGCCCACTCCCCAGAGTATGCTAAATACTAGTCTAAAGGAAATCACGCTTTCACCTCATTCTCTTTCTTATTTCACTATGTTATTGTGGTTCCGGAAGAATGCCAATGTCTTGCTAAAAGTCATTCTGTTTGGCTGTTAAGTTCCATAAACAGAGTAAACATGAAGTAGATTTTGCCACAAAATGACTATTGGAAAGTCAGAACTACGATCAACCTACATAGAGGTGGGCTAGAGTTGAACACTTTCTGTTTCTTTATTTCCTTCTTTGCTTTCTCTGTTTTCTGGTAGCTGTGATTCACTCAAGTCATGGAGCCTATAATTACATAACAGAAACACACCTACAATCTGAGTCTCTAGTTTATCTATTACGGTCATCTGTCCAAACTCTGTGGATGCTGACAGAGTTTTGCTCATGGAGTGTGATGCAAATGGCCTTTTATCACCAACTTTCCAATCCCTGCATCTTTGACCAGTTTCATGATTGGAGGTCAAAGAAGTAGAATCCCAATCCGAATTCTGGGATTAAGTTTTCATTTATTAGGATGTAAAAATAACACAAAGTTGACTATCTTGTAAAACTTCCTTTTTCAGAGAAGCAGTCACACGTCCTCTTTTCCCCCAAACACACTATTCCTTCAGAATACATTTTATTTTAGGTGTCCTACACTTGCCATTTACATAGGTAAGTTTAATTAACTATTGTCACGCAGCAATTTCTATTACATAATGTGTTTCCAATTAAATATTTCCTTCTTAATAGTTAAGATGGTGAAGGGTGTGATTTTTTTTGTTACTGTCAAAAGTTATGTGTAACCACTTATCTTAAGTTTAAATATGCATGACAAACATGGGTTTACAAAAACTTTTAATGAATCGTACTACTTCAAATAAGAAACTATTTATCATAAGAAAATGGTCTTTTCTAAATGCTCCAATATCTTCAGAATTCATTTTTAAACCTTAGATAAACAGATATTCATATGACAAATTACAGTCCTGGGCGACCTTATTGTTTCCAAGGAAAAATGGGATCAAACTAGGTCCCCATGAGCTCCAAAGAGTACAGGGCACCATGAGACAGAAAACAAATACATAACAAAACATTTTCCTTTTGCTTTTTAAACACAATCTCAGCTTAAATCTATGAGACAAGTGAAAGAAAACCACAACAACTGTAGAAGTGAAGCTTTAAAGGCTCTTTTATCACTTCACATCCAGGAAGCCGTACATCATTTAAAACGGTGGTTTCGAATGTCATGTGAGAATCTGTGAAGTCCCAAGGTCTGTCAGTCGAGGGGCCCGAAAAGGTCAAAGCTATTTTCACAGAAATACTGAATGTCATTTGCCATTTTCACTCTCATTCTCTTCTAAGTGTACAGTAGAGTTTTCCACAGCCGTGATATCACAGCTCTGATGGTGACATCATAGCTCTATGGTTACTGGGTCGTAGCTCCAATGGCTCACGCAATGCATGACTGTGTGTGCTCGTATTTTAAATTGTTCAGTTTTTATTTCTAATATTGTAACTATCTATGGAGACTACCGACTTAAAAATATTCTTTGGAATTCTCAATAATTTTTAATAGCATAAAAGCATCCCAAGGCACAAAAGCTTCAGAATGCCTTTTTTCAAAGATTGTGTCTACCAAATATTCATTATCATTAATTACTTCTCCCATTTTTAATAATCAAAGACACCATAGGTGCACGCACACACATAGCCAGTGTCTGCTCAGCAGAACATCTGGTTGGCTTAAGACCATCAGTGTCACAACACTAAGAGGAAGTAAAGTTAAAACACAAATGACATGGTAGCAACTGAGGCTTACTTGGGTAAACGTCAAAATTCAAATGACCATTTGAAACGCTGGAAGTATCTTCCAGTTTGATTAGTAACCTCTGAGAACCCCTATTAAGTACAGGGGTTCCAAACTGGGACATTTAGGATATCGAAACAAGAGGAGAAACATTTTAGTAAAGTCACCCTTTTAAAGTCTTGTTTTCTTATTCCTGTCGATGTCTTTTTTCTCAAACATCGATACCAACAATGACATCACGTTGTTTATGTGAAATACTTCAATTAAATTTGTAACAAAGGAAAGTAAGTCTGAATAGAAGACTGTGAGCATGTCAAATGTCCTTGCGTACTCCTTCCCAAAATTAAATTGGTATTACACAGTGTACCTGGTCTGAAGGGTTGCACATCGTCCATTCCTACAGCTCTGTTAGGAACAGGATCTTCCACTTCAATGCTCGGCTGAAGGGGTTAGGAAGCAAGATGATTAGTAATTAATGGACACTTCACACCATCTCTAGTTAATAATTCAGGATGAAAATGTTAAAGTTATTGCCTCCAAGAAAAGGATTTTTTGAAAAATATGTGTTTAAGCAAATATTAGGTTGGTGCAAACGTAATTGCAGATTTGCTATTTTTTTTAACCTTTTAAACCTCAATTACTTTCACAACAACCTAATACTTTGATAAGTGTACTTGATATAACTGTTAAATATTTCTAATGACAGATTTGTTTTTTAGTGTTAAAACAAGATACTTGCTTTTCATGGTAAGAACCCTTGGTGTATGTCCAGTTGAGTTTAGACAGAACATTTTAGAACCTACTTCATCTATGTCAACAAGAGCTAGGAAAAACCGAACTCTTATTGGACAAAAAATTTGATAGAAAAACATGATTGAACCAAGTGGCAAAGAGATAAGAAAAACTTTTCATTAAATTGTGTTTCAATAAATGATAGGGAAAATGTTATATATAGTTATGCAACTTTTCAAAAAAGTATAATAATTTCTAATCAGGGAAAAATAAGAACATTTATTTATTATAGTCATCTGAAATGTACCAGACACTTACTATGCACATTTTATTTCTTTTCCACCCAAAACAACAAATATGAAAACAGTTTGATGATGGTTACCCCACTTCCTGCTTGGTGGCCATTCCAAGACATTAGAATGAAATGATGAACAGATGTGATCCATTGTTGTCTCTGCCCAGCAGGTTTTGCTCCTAGATCTTCACATGACTGGCTCCTTCTCATGCTTCACTTGGCCGTTTTTGTCACCCTCAGAAAGATCTTTCCTGACCACCGAAACTGCACTCCCACTCCTATTCCAACTACAACCATGCCCCCCACCCATGACAATATTCTCTAACCCAGCATTCTCCATTCTCTTTAAATGACCCAGATATAGTGACTTACAATGGACTGTTGTTCATTTGTTTTTCTGCTCCTACAGCTACAGCTGAACCCCTGAACTTCCCCATTCAGTGTCTAACTGCCCAGCACAAAGCTGGTATCTAACTAGAAATTTACTCAAGGTGAAACACTGAGCTCGCACCAACAGAGCCTCAAGTACCGAAACACTACACATCTACAGGGTATCGCCTATCACAGTCTCCTGAAGTTTAGCATCCCCCAGATTAGAAATTCACATGCTTCTGACTTTTCCACTCTGTTCTTAACACTACTGCCATTTGATTGTCCTTCAGGTTTACAGAAAGTGTCCTCACCATTTAGTAAGTCACTATGGCCCACTGTGGTCATTGATTTTACATTTCTATAGCTCCCTTTACACTTCGCAAAGTGTTTTCACATTTGTTACCACATTAGTTCATTCCACATACTGAAAGGTAGGCATAAGTACCATTACGACAAATGAGGTCACTGACATCCGACAGGTTAAAAAGAAGTTTCCCCAAGATCCCACAGCTAGTAAGTGACCGATCCAGGATTCTATTGTGTTCTTATCGTCAAACACAGTGTCTATACCAGTAGGCAGCCGCTGCCTATATCAGAAGATCACACCTTTCTTATATCTTTCCATAGCTGTCATCTCACATTGGCTCATCATTACATTGTACTTCTAGTACTACGAGTACGGTCGCCATCAAGTTACTCAATGCTTGCTATTTTAACTGAACACGACAGTTGTTACATATTAAAGCAGCACTCAGCCAAATTGTTGTTAGTGTAATCCAACATATTATTAGTATTCACCAGGCTTTTCCTACTGTAGAAAATGTCCTTGCGGACCTATTTGACAATACAAATATAATGATACTTTGATATCCCAGACATTATGTTTCCTAGTTCCAAGTTACAAACAAACCCTACTATCCAAATTCTTTCTGAATTTCATTAGGATATTTACACATCCACAAAAACCACAAAGTCATGCATTTGGGCATAGTTCGAACTGGAATAACTTTAATTTTTAGGTAAAGTTAACTTCACAACCAAAACCGATTCCTTATGACTTGGAAGCCTACGTGTTTTATACTATTCCCAAGATTCTGTAGCTATTGAGTTACCCATCCAGGATTCCATTCTGTTCTTTCCTCAAACACAGTGTCTAGACCAGTAGGCTGCAGTTGCCTGTATCAGAAGATCACACCTTTCTTATCTCTTTCCACAGCTGTCACCTCGCATCAGCTCATCATTACTTTGTACTTCTATTACTACAAGTATGGTTGCCATCAAGACACTCAATGCATGCTATTTTAACTGAACAAGACAGTTGTCCTGTATTAAAACAGCGCTCAGCTGATTACTGTTAGTATAATCCTACGTATTATTACTATTCACTATGGTCTTTTTTCATTGGAACGGTTTCTTGCAGATCTATTCGACATTACAAATATAATAATACTTTGATGTCCCAGGCATTATCTTTTCAAGTTCCAAATTATTAAAAAATAAACACCCTACAATCCAATTTCTTTCTTTCTGACTCATTAGGACATTTGCACATCTACAAAAACCACAGAGTCATGCATTTGGGCATAGGTTGACCGGGAATAATTCTTTAGCTTTTAGGTGAACTTAACTTCACAACCCAAACTGATTCCTTATGACTTGGAAGCCTTAGTGTTTTATGCTATTCCACACTGACTTCCTTAAGTGACACTTGCAAGTTAGCAGAATTGTACTACGCTGTCTTATTATATTACGCACATAGCTAGTTTATTCATTATAGGATAAACCATAAAAATGATTTGTATGAGGAAATGCAGAGGCGAGAAAGTAAAGTCAAAGCATACCTTTTTCATTTTAACATCACTCAATGGTGATATTTAAAATAGTAATGATAATAATAATAGTGTAAGACAGTACCTCAGAATCCCAAGGTGATTCTTCATCTTCATCTTGTCCTAATCCTAATGATGACTTTATAACTATAAAATGTAGTCACAGGTACATTAATGTGAACATATATTACTATGCATTTTAAGTACACATTCAGTCGTGCTTATTTCCATAAAAGTAATAGCAGAAAAGAATTCAGGGGAACGAAGCATTTGCAAGAAGAAGCAGTTGTTAGTAGTGGGGATACTTTTGCCCAAAAGATAGGAAAAAATGCTTAAAAGAAATGAATATCACATTTGGATCGACACATGTTAGATTTCTTTATAGCAGAGCTTAAGCTAGAAAGAATTCATAGATAGTCACTAAATCACCACTTATATTATTCTGGTGTGCTCCATCAACACAAGTCAAATTACCATTGTTTGCTTGGTCTTGTGGAGCACTTTCAATAATATCCACACGATTTTCTCTTTTTCGAATTGCTGGCTTGGTTGCTTCTTTCTATTAAAAAAAGAAAGAAAAAAGAAAAGAAAAACCCAACTTCAGAAAACATCCTATTCATTTACTCATTGACTCACTCACTCAGTCCCTCCGTAGGTAAGACAAGAAAACTTTACTGTAGCCGTCATAGGCACAGACCCAGGGGAAGCTGGAAATAGAAATGAAACATTTTGTCCTACATTCTAGTAGGAGTAGAGATATTATAATACATGAAAAATAACAACAGAAAAGTACCGCTCTCCACTTCGACACCTGAAGTGAATAAAGTATAGTAAGGGCACAAAAGAGACAACAATCCGTTGTATCAGGGAAGCTCAGCAGATACTGCAAAGATAGGGCTGCATCTTGAAAGTTATACAAGGTGCTGAGGGAAGGCATGAAGGGGATTCCAGAAGGGCAGCAGGAGCAAAAGCCTGAGGTGTGAAACAACATGTTGTAAGTGAGGGCAGCAAAGGAATGAGGTAAGCCTGGAACTCTGAGAATGGGATGGAGAGACAACTGCAGAATCAGAACCAAATCAAAGAAGGCACATGTCATGCTAGCAGATGAATTCTACCCTCACGTAATGGGGAGTCACTCAGGAAGCAGAGGTGTTGCATCATCACAATTCTAGTTTACAACAGCCACTCGGGCTGCAATTTATGATATTGAGGACTTCCGTTTCTTTCTAGGATCCTATCCATCAGCCTGTCTTGTGTCACAGCATAGCCTCTCCCCGGTGCCTCCAAACCCACAAAGGCAGCTGCCAACAGTAGGTCACTTTGTAGCTTCCCCTAGGTGGCTCCCAGTTGGGCACAAGCAGCAGCTGACTTGGGCCTGCCCCACAGCCCCTCCCAAGAGGCCCCAAATACAACACACCTGGGGATCAGTTTCAGCAACACCAGAACATCACCAAAATAGCTCCATAATGACACGCCCAAGCCATGGACTGAGCAGACACCGGAGCCCTGCTACAGCCGATCTCACTCTGTGGGGTCAGCTCACACACAGGGGTTCATCTACTGTAGTCACAGCCAGTCGTCCTGAGGGTCAATTCCACACCCAGATGTGCCAACAGCAATAAGGCTCAAGTACAACAGGAGGGCACACACCAACCACACGAGCTTCTGGAGCACCCGGCTCAGGTGACCGGGGAGACTGTACCACTGGGCCCCACACGACACCTGGTATGTAAGGCAATACTGTCAAGACGAGGAGAATTAGCAGATCTACAGAATACAGAGAAACAAACACAGAGAGGCAGTGAAAAAAGAAGACAGAAAGAAACATTTCTCTAATGAAAGAACAGGATAAAACTCTAGAAAAAGAGGTAAACCAAACGGAGACAAGCAATATGCCAGATACAGAGTTCAAAATACTGGTTATAGAAATGCTAGATGAAATTAGGGGAAGAATAGACAAAGTAAGTAAAACTTCAACGGAGAGACAGCAAACATAAAAAGGACATAGAAATCGTTTAAAAATAGTCTGAAATGAAAAATACAATATCTGAAATGAATAATTTATAGATGGAATCAGCACCACATTTGGTGAAGCAGAGGTTCAATAGTGATTTGGTAGACAAGGTAGCACAAACACCCAATCAGAACAGAAAAAAAATGAATATAAATAAAAAAAAATAAATAAAACAGAAAGTGCTTTAAGGGATGTCTGGGACAATATCAGGTGTAACAACATCCGTAAGGCTATCTAAAGGAGAAGAGAGAGCAGGAATTGAAAACCTATTGGAATACACAAGGATGGAAACCTTTCCTAACCTGGAGAAGGAGATAGACACACAAGCGTAGGAAACACAAAGAGTTCCAAACAAAATGAACCCAAACAGGTCCACACCAAAACATATCATAATTAAAATTCCAAAGGGTTAGGACATGGAGAGAATATTAAAACCATCAAGAGAAAAGTAGTTAGTCACGTACAATGGAGATCTCATAAGACTGTCAGGTGATCTCTCAAGAGAAAATTTGCAGGTCAGAAGAGATTGGCAAGAAATATTGAAAGTGATGAAAAGCAATAATCTACAACCAAGATTACTATTACTGCATCCGGCCAGGCTCTCATTTCGAATCAAAGGAGAGGTAAAGACTTGCCAGAGAAAAAGATGATGGCATCAGCACCAACAAACCAGTATCAAGAAATGTGAAACGAGGACTTGAAAAAAGAAGAAGTAGAAGTAGAAAGAGGAAGAGGAGGAGGAGGAAGAGGAGGAGGAGGAGGAGGAGGAGGAGGAAGAGGAGAAGAAATATGAATAATATAATGGCAATAATTACATACGTATAAAAATTACTTTAAATGTAAATAGGTTAAATGTTTCAGTCAAGACATAAGGTGGCAGAATGGATAGGACTACAAGAGCCATATATATGACATCAAACTCAAAAATTTTTGCACAGTAATAGAAACCATCAACAAAATGAAAACACGACCAGATGAATGGGAGAAGATATCCAAAACATATAAGGAACTCATAAAACGTAACACCAAAAGACAATGCAATTACAAAATGAGAAGAGTACTTGAATAGACTTTTCTCCAAAGAGGTCACACAGATAGCCAAGAGACATACGAAAACATGCTCAGTGCCACTAATCATCAGAGCGATGCAAATTAAAAGCACAATGAGCTACCACCTCACAACTGTCAGAATGGCCATCATCAATAAATCAACAAACAACAAATGTTGATGAGGATGTGAAGGGAAGCCCCGTGCACTGTTGGTGGGACTGCAAATCTGACCAGACACAATGGAAAACAATATGGAAGCTCCTCAAAAATTTGAAAATAGAACTACCAGGTGGCATAGCATTCCCACTTCTGGGTTTTTCTCCGCAGAAATCCCAAACACTGATTTGAAACATGTATGCATCTGTATGGTTCTATTTACATTATTTACAATACTCCAGATAAAGAAATAACTGAAGTATCCATCGTAGTGGATAAAGAAGAAGTGGTACATATACACAACAACATACTACTTGGCTGTAAACAAAGAACAAAATCTTACCATTTGCGACAATGTGCGTGGACCTAGAGGGTATTATTCGAAGTGAAAAAAGTCAGATAGAGAAAGGCAAACACCACATGATTTCACCTATTGGTGATATGTAAAAAAAAATAAATGAACATAGAAAAAAGAAACAAACTCATAGGTGCAGAGAACTAACTGATCGTTGCTCAGAGGGAAGAGTATCGGGGAACAAACTGAAAAGGTTAAAGGGTTAAGAAGTACAAATTGGCAGTTATAAAATAGTCATGTAGATGTCAAGTACAGCACAAAGATATAGTAAATGACACTGTAATAACTAAGTATGGTGTCAGGTATACCACACTAATCAGGGTACCACTTTACACATTATATAAATGCCTAACCACTATGCGGTACACCTGAGGCTGACATCATTGAATGTCAACTGTAACAGAAATGAAAAATTTTACATTTAAACTAAAAACTTTCTGAAATTTGATATTTTATTATGTAGTTTTTAAGAATCACTGCTTTTCACCAGAGTAAAGAAAGGATCCTGTCTTTTGCAGACACGGCTCCTTTCTTTACTTTGGTCAATGCATCATGGTCAATGGGCATAAAATCTCACGGACATGTTTTTATAGGGAGCAGCTAAGAGCATCATCAGCTTTGGAGCCAAGTGGATTTTGCATCAAACCCTCAAACTTCTCCCTGGCTACTGCAAGACATGCTGCCTAGATTGCCTTGGACTCCATTTCCTTATCTCTGAACATGAGGATTCCCTTCCTTGACAAAGCTATTCTGAGGATTAAATCAGATCATGCTTGTTACAGAATAGGTACAGAACAAGTGTTGATTTGACTATGGAGTATTTCAGCATATCAGTTAAATGAAAATCTGTGTCGCTCTTGCTTATACGGGCGCAGGGGCCCACGCATCAAAAACCATGTAATCAAACACGCCATTAAAACACTAAACTTGAAAAAAAAAAGAAACTCTGCTTTTCAAATTGGTTATTATTTTATACAAAACATATACTCTTCAATTAGATAAAGACATTTAAAATATTCACAATGCAATGATGTAGAACATAGTGGAATCCCTTTGTAATATGGGTTTTGAGATAGACAACATGAATTCTAAACTTTCAAAACTTCTACTATTATTTTAAGTCTAAATGATGAACCTGGTATACCGGAAACTAATATAAAATAATATGGAATGTCCACGGGATGTAAGTGAAAAAATAATGGAGAAAACACTCCCTCCTAACAAGTATACCATACCAACATACAAAGCGTAAAAAAATAAAACTATATGTCATATGCTATATAGTTTTAAAACTGAAAGGTATCAGGAAGAATTCATGACTGTTACAATGAGTACCTGATCCATTAAAGATTTCATTTCGGGACGAGTATGATAAAAGTCATGCTGGTATAACGTAAAAGTCACATTAAGAATCCTTACCTTTAACCAAATTGCATATCTCCGTCACTGTAGGAAAACTCCCTATAGAATTTTACTATCATTATACATTTCCCAGACCCTTCTTTTTTCAGCTCCCAACTTCGATACTTACTAAAGTTAAAAGAACAACAACAAAACAACGAAGCATCAAATGGTCATATGTTATAAAATGGTTCACGTTGACCAATTTTCCATAACAAACATAAAACAATGATAGGTGGAGCACTACTAAATTTTACAACTCGGCGCTACACAAAACTATATTAAGAGCACAACAGTTAATTTCACACAGGAGCCTTTTACCTTGGTACCAACATCGAAGTGTCCATCGTCTGACGTAGACCATGAATCACCACTGCCAGGTTTCCAGGAAAGACTTCCGGGGAAAGATACACAACAGACACAAGTGAGTTCATTTCTTTACAAAGGCAGCAACAACAACAACAAAAGGAGTACAATTCAGCTATCTGCATATGAAATGAAGTTTCTTGATATGATTAAAATTTAGATGATGTTCTAGAAAAGCTATCAGTTATCTATTGCTGCCTCCACCACTCCCAACTCGTGCAATATTTAATGAAGATACACTCTAAGTTTCCATAACAAAGAATGACAGCAAACATGTTGGCAACACCTGAGAGTACCTTGTTTTCACCAAAAGTCCTGAAGGCTGAATTGAAAACGCAATTAATAGCTGACACTAGGAACCTGAACTGGGACAAAAGCAATGACCTAAATCAAGGTAGAACGATACACTGAGCCTTCTCCACGGTCTGTCCCTGGTTCAAAGATTAATCTGTGTGGGTCAAAAACGGCAGTCTTGCTTCTTTAACATAGAAAGCAGTTACTAAATTTACCCCATTCCTTGTTTTCACTCAAAAACACTACAGTGAGGTCCCTGAAATGCATGAAATGTTTGCAACTTACATGTACAAAAGTCAAAGAACAAATATGTACGTTGTTAGCCTCCCCACTCCCAGATCACTTGTCCGCAAAGCTTCCTGGCAATCTCCAACCTTGAAAACTTCAGCCAACGAAGGCATAGACTCCTGAAACAAGGTTGGGCTCAAATGACCCACAGTAGGAGTTCTCTATTTCCCTGTTCCTGGAAAACAAGCTAAATGGAGCCTCAGTCGTCCACTCCCAACACAGGCATGTTACCACCTACCCAACTCCATTACTGGTTTCACAATCAGTCCTCCCTCTGCCCAACCCTCCATCTCCATGGGAAGGACATCAGAGCGTTGGGCAAAGAGGTAGAGGTGACGAGACACCTGCCGTGGGACATAGATCTATGTAGTTCAGCAATCTCCAGTGCCTTTGGACTCAAGGGGACCCCCTCTGTAATTTCGGGTGCAGGTGGATGATACCACATTCCTACTTGCTATAAAGAGAATGTTTCCAGAGGCTCAAAGGTTTAATATGTTTTCATACAAACCTTAAATTTTGCTGGTTCCTCCAATTCAACAAACAAAACAGCAGCAACCTGTTCAGGCAGGACGCCCTTGAGCCCCTTATTTTAATCTGCTTTTTTAGACAACTACCAACATCCTGTGTCCTTCCTTCCTGTAATTTCTCTTTACCTTGTCATACCCTACCATTCTGATCTCTTTTCCCTCATCTGATCTCTATCTAATCTCTGCTCTAAGAGCCTTATTCCTATCCCAACCTGTGTTGTTCCTCTTGAAATGTAGATTCCCCTGCTAATTCCATTCTTAGCCTCTTCCATTGCATTCACTAGAGCTTTCCATAATTAAAACACTCACCCAAAGGATGATAAAGAAGGAAGTGTACTGGGCTTAGAAACCTATACTAATCTCATTTCATCACTCACTGTACTCAAAGAAGTCACTTCAATCTCTTACAGTTCAAACTCCTCATGTGATCAACCACTTGACCAAAACATTAATGGCAGCATGAAGTACTAGGGGGTGTTTTGAATAATTAATTGCTAACATTCCTTCAACACCTGGAATTCTATGTACTTTTGATTCTGTCAAGAAAAATGGAGAATACTTAGCTGGCAGAAGTGGAAAAAAATAACACAACAACAGCAACAAAACTACCCCGAGTAAAGCAGAGAAAAAGGTAAAAAATCAAGAAAAGTCATGGAAGAAGGAAGAAAGACTCTGGAAAAAGAGAAAAAACTTCCTAGAACAAGGTAAAGGTATTAGCCAGAAGGAAAACACAGTCTGAGGAGTCAGTAAGTAGAGAAGTCAATTAGAAATATCCTCTCAATTTGTGCTGAATTAGCACAACAGTCTATACATAGATGATCTTCACTTACAGAACAACAATTCGTCCCAAGAAGGGTACATCGCATTATACCTGAAAACATTTATCTGATTAGGTCTTGCTTACGTACAACCTGTGGTTCTGTGGCCACAGCGAACTGACATCTGCCCTCAACACTGATGGTGAAAACAAGGTTCTCGTGACTGCTGCAATTGTCAAGTACATTAAGACAAAAGCTTGGGCTAACTGGGCTTGATAGGAAACTTCTAAATCAGCTAAGGCATCACTAAACGGGACTCTCTGAGGCCACCTGACGTGCACCTGAATCTTGAATCCAGACCTGTCCAGGCACTTCTCACTACAGGCTGAGGGACAAGAGAACGGACTTGGGAAGCCAAGCAGGCTGAAGGTCACATCACGGGTCAGCCACTTGGTAACTATGGAACCAAGGGTCAATTAATCCACCTCCTGGAACCACACTCCTCTAATGAATAAAAACGGCCGAACAGCACAGCTACTTTGCAAATCTACTGTGCCGACGACCTGGGATAACCAATGTTAGGCACATAGTATAGGGTCTAGCCCAGAGCAGAACACTCATTAAAGCTTACTGGCTTCTCTCCGCAGTCTCTTAGTTAACATGCAATTTTAGAAATCCATAAAATCCTACCTGCTTGCAGGGTCGCATTGAGAACACTCATCCACTGTTAAAAGAAAAAAATTCAAATACATTGTAAATACACAATAGAAAAACACAGAACTTTGAAAGCGTCAGATTCAAGTGATGTAAAAATATTTGTTTGGGAACACCCCTGAAGACTATAGTAGAGTGAATGTTACTGATACAACTGGTGGGCAATTAATACATGAAGATCTTTTACTTCCTCTGCTGTATATCTGTGTGTGTGTGTGTGTGTGTGTATTTATATTTATATATTTATATACATACACATATACACAGATATATATATATATATATATATATATATATATATATATATATAAATATATACATATATACATATGTACCTATATATGTGTGCATGTATGCATATATACTCCCCAGGGTACGTGAAATACTAGTCTAAATGGAATCACCCTTTCTCCTTATTCCCTTTCTTATTTCCTTATGTTACTCTGATTGAGGAAGAATGCCAATGTCTTGCTAAAACTTATTCTATTTGGCTGTGAGTTGCGTAAACATAAAGCAGACTTTGCTACAAAATGACTATAGGAAATTCATAACTACGATCAACCTACACAGAGGTGGGCTAGGGTTGAACTCTTTCTGTTTTCTTATTTCCTTCTTTGCTTTCTCTGTTTTCTTGTAGCTGTGATTCACACAATTCATGGAGGGAAAAATTATGTAAGAGGAACACACCTACAACCTGCGTCTTTCGTTTGTCTATTACGGCCATCTGTCCAAACTCTGTGGGTGCTGACAGAGGTCTCATTGAGTGTGTGGCAAATGGCCTCTTATCACCAAATTTCGAATCCCCGGATATTTGACAAGTTCCATGATTGAAAGTCAAAGAAGTAGAATCCCAGCTGGAAATATCTGAAAATAAAATTTTCGTTTATGAGGAGGTAAAAATAACACAAAGTTGACCATATTGTAAAACTTCCTTCTTCAGAGAAGCAGTCCCACGTCCTCCTTTCTCCCAAACACTCTACTCCTTCAGAGCTCATTTTATTTTAGGTGTCCTATACTTGCCATTCACGTAAGTTAAGTTGAATTAACTATTGTCACTCAGCAATTTCTATTACATAATGTGTTTCCAACTAAATATTTCCTTCTTAATAGTTAAGATGGTGAAGGGTATGATTTTTTTTGTTACTGTCAAAAGTTATGTGTAACCACTTATCTTAAGTTTAAATATGCATGACAAACATGGGTTTACAAAAACTTTTAATGAATCGTACTACTTCAAATAAGAAACTATTTATTATAAGAAAATGGTCTTTTCAAAATGCTCCAATATCTTCAGAATTCATTTTTAAACCTTAGATAAACAGATATTCATATGACAAATTACAGTCCTGGGCGACCTTATTGTTTCCAAGGAAAAATGGGATCAAACTAGGTCCCCATGAGCTCCAAAGGGTACAGGGCACCATGAGACAGAAAACAAATACATAACAAAACATTTTCCTTTCGCTTTTTAAACACAATCTCAGCTTAAATCTATGAGACAAGTGAAAGAAAACCACAACAACTGTAGAAGTGAAGCTTTAAAGGCTCTTTTATCACTTCACATCCAGGAAGCCCTTACATCATTTAAAACGGTGGTTTCCAATGTCATGTGAGAATCCGTGAAGTCCCAAGGTCTGTCAGTCGAGGGACCCGAAAAGGTCAAAGCTATTTTCACAGAAATACTGAATGTCATTTGCCATTTTCACTCTCATTCTCTTCTAAGTGTACAGTAGAGTTTTCCACAGCCGTGATATCACAGCTCTGATGGTGACATCATAGCTCTATGGTTACTGGGTCGTAGCTCCAATGGCTCACGCAATGCATGACTGTGTGTGCTCGTATTTTAAATTGTTCAGTTTTTATTTCTAATATTGTAACTATCTATGGAGACTACCGACTTAAAAATATTCTTTGGAATTCTCAATAATTTTTAATAGCATAAAAGCATCCCAAGGCACAAAAGCTTCAGAATGCCTTTTTTCAAAGATTGTGTCTACCAAATATTCATTATCATTAATTACTTCTCCCATTTTTAATAATCGAAGACACCATAGGCGCACGTACACACATAGCCAGTGTCTGCTCAGCAGAACATCTGGTTGGCTTAAGACCATCAGTGTCACAACACTAAGAGGAAGTAAAGTTAAAACACAAATGACATGGTAGCAACTGAGGCTTACTTGGGTAAACGTCAAAATTCAAATGACCATTTGAAACGCTGGAAGTATCTTCCAGTTTGATTAGTAACCTCTGTGAACCCCTATTAAGTACAGGGGTTCTAAACTGGGACATTTAGGATATCGAAACAAGAGGAGAAACATTTTAGTAAAGTCACCCTTTTAAAGTCTTGTTTTCTTATTCCTGTCGATGTCTTTTTTCTCAAACATCGATACCAACAATGACATCACGTTGTTTATGTGAAATACTTCAATTAAATTTGTAACAAAGGAAAGTAAGTCTGAATAGAAGACTGTGAGCATGTCAAATGTCCTTGCGTACTCCTTCCCAAAATTAAATTGGTATTACACAGTGTACCTGGTCTGAAGGGTTGCACATCGTCCATTCCTACAGCTCTGTTAGGAACAGGATCTTCCACTTCAATGCTCGGCTGAAGGGGTTAGGAAGCAAGATGATTAGTAATTAATGGACACTTCACACCATCTCTAGTTAATAATTCAGGATGAAAATGTTAAAGTTATTGCCTCCAAGAAAAGGATTTTTTGAAAAATATGTGTTTAAGCAAATATTAGGTTGGTGCAAACGTAATTGCAGATTTGCAATTTTTTTTAACCTTTTAAACCTCAATTACTTTCACAACAACCTAATACTTTGATAAGTTTACTTGATATAACTGTTAAATATTTCTAATGACAGATTTGTTTTTTAGTGTTAAAACAAGATACTTGCTTTTCATGGTAAGAACCCTTGGTGTATGTCCAGTTGAGTTTAGACAGAACATTTTAGAACCTACTTCATCTATGTCAACAAGAGCTAGGAAAAACCGAACTCTTATTGGACAAAAAATTTGATAGAAAAACATGATTGAACCAAGTGGCAAAGAGATAAGAAAAACTTTTCATTAAATTGTGTTTCAATAAATGATAGGGAAAATGTTATATATAGTTATGCAACTTTTCAAAAAAGTATAATAATTTCTAATCAGGGAAAAATAAGAACATTTATTTATTATAGTCATCTGAAATGTACCAGACACTTACTATGCACATTTTATTTCTTTTCCACCCAAAACAACAAATATGAAAACAGTTTGATGATGGTTACCCCACTTCCTGCTTGGTGGCCATTCCAAGACATTAGAATGAAATGATGAACAGATGTGATCCATTGTTGTCTCTGCCCAGCAGGTTTTGCTCCTAGATCTTCACATGACTGGCTCCTTCTCATGCTTCACTTGGCCGTTTTTGTCACCCTCAGAAAGATCTTTCCTGACCACCGAAACTGCACTCCCACTCCTATTCCAACTACAACCATGCCCCCCACCCATGACAATATTCTCTAACCCAGCATTCTCCATTCTCTTTAAATGACCCAGATATAGTGACTTACAATGGACTGTTGTTCATTTGTTTTTCTGCTCCTACAGCTACAGCTGAACCCCTGAACTTCCCCATTCAGTGTCTAACTGCCCAGCACAAAGCTGGTATCTAACTAGAAATTTACTCAAGGTGAAACACTGAGCTCGCACCAACAGAGCCTCAAGTACCGAAACACTACACATCTACAGGGTATCGCCTATCACAGTCTCCTGAAGTTTAGCATCCCCCAGATTAGAAATTCACATGCTTCTGACTTTTCCACTCTGTTCTTAACACTACTGCCATTTGATTGTCCTTCAGGTTTACAGAAAGTGTCCTCACCATTTAGTAAGTCACTATGGCCCACTGTGGTCATTGATTTTACATTTCTATAGCTCCCTTTACACTTCGCAAAGTGTTTTCACATTTGTTACCACATTAGTTCATTCCACATACTGAAAGGTAGGCATAAGTACCATTACGACAAATGAGGTCACTGACATCCGACAGGTTAAAAAGAAGTTTCCCCAAGATCCCACAGCTAGTAAGTGACCGATCCAGGATTCTATTGTGTTCTTATCGTCAAACACAGTGTCTATACCAGTAGGCAGCCGCTGCCTATATCAGAAGATCACACCTTTCTTATATCTTTCCATAGCTGTCATCTCACATTGGCTCATCATTACATTGTACTTCTAGTACTACGAGTACGGTCGCCATCAAGTTACTCAATGCTTGCTATTTTAACTGAACACGACAGTTGTTACATATTAAAGCAGCACTCAGCCAAATTGTTGTTAGTGTAATCCAACATATTATTAGTATTCACCAGGCTTTTCCTACTGTAGAAAATGTCCTTGCGGACCTATTTGACAATACAAATATAATGATACTTTGATATCCCAGACATTATGTTTCCTAGTTCCAAGTTACAAACAAACCCTACTATCCAAATTCTTTCTGAATTTCATTAGGATATTTACACATCCACAAAAACCACAAAGTCATGCATTTGGGCATAGTTCGAACTGGAATAACTTTAATTTTTAGGTAAAGTTAACTTCACAACCCAAACCGATTCCTTATGACTTGGAAGCCTACGTGTTTTATACTATTCCCAAGATTCTGTAGCTATTGAGTTACCCATCCAGGATTCCATTCTGTTCTTTCCTCAAACACAGTGTCTAGACCAGTAGGCTGCAGTTGCCTGTATCAGAAGATCACACCTTTCTTATCTCTTTCCACAGCTGTCACCTCGCATCAGCTCATCATTACTTTGTACTTCTATTACTACAAGTATGGTTGCCATCAAGACACTCAATGCATGCTATTTTAACTGAACAAGACAGTTGTCCTGTATTAAAACAGCGCTCAGCTGATTACTGTTAGTATAATCCTACGTATTATTACTATTCACTATGGTCTTTTTTCATTGGAACGGTTTCTTGCAGATCTATTCGACATTACAAATATAATAATACTTTGATGTCCCAGGCATTATCTTTTCAAGTTCCAAATTATTAAAAAATAAACACCCTACAATCCAATTTCTTTCTTTCTGACTCATTAGGACATTTGCACATCTACAAAAACCACAGAGTCATGCATTTGGGCATAGGTTGACCGGGAATAATTCTTTAGCTTTTAGGTGAACTTAACTTCACAACCCAAACTGATTCCTTATGACTTGGAAGCTTTAGTGTTTTATGCTATTCCACACTGACTTCCTTAAGTGACACTTGCAAGTTAGCAGAATTGTACTACGCTGTCTTATTATATTACGCACATAGCTAGTTTATTCATTATAGGATAAACCATAAAAAATGATTTGTATGAGGAAATGCAGAGGCGAGAAAGTAAAGTCAAAGCATACCTTTTTCATTTTAACATCACTCAATGGTGATATTTAAAATAGTAAGATAATAATAATAGTGTAAGACAGTACCTCAGAATCCCAAGGTGATTCTTCATCTTCATCTTGTCCTAATCCTAATGATGACTTTATAACTATAAAATGTAGTCACAGGTACATTAATGTGAACATATATTACTATGCATTTTAAGTACACATTCAGTCGTGCTTATTTCCATAAAAGTAATAGCAGAAAAGAATTCAGGGGAACGAAGCATTTGCAAGAAGAAGCAGTTGTTAGTAGTGGGGATACTTTTGCCCAAAAGATAGGAAAAAATGCTTAAAAGAAATGAATATCACATTTGGATCGACACATGTTAGATTTCTTTATAGCAGAGCTTAAGCTAGAAAGAATTCATAGATAGTCACTAAATTACCACTTATATTATTCTGGTGTGCTCCATCAACACAAGTCAAATTACCATTGTTTGCTTGGTCTTGTGGAGCACTTTCAATAATATCCACACGATTTTCTCTTTTTCGAATTGCTGGCTTGGTTGCTTCTTTCTATTAAAAAAAGAAAGAAAAAAGAAAAGAAAAACCCAACTTCAGAAAACATCCTATTCATTTACTCATTGACTCACTCACTCAGTCCCTCCGTAGGTAAGACAAGAAAACTTTACTGTAGCCGTCATAGGCACAGACCCAGGGGAAGCTGGAAATAGAAATGAAACATTTTGTCCTACATTCTAGTAGGAGTAGAGATATTATAATACATGAAAAATAACAACAGAAAAGTACCGCTCTCCACTTCGACACCTGAAGTGAATAAAGTATAGTAAGGGCACAAAAGAGACAACAATCCGTTGTATCAGGGAAGCTCAGCAGATACTGCAAAGATAGGGCTGCATCTTGAAAGTTATACAAGGTGCTGAGGGAAGGCATGAAGGGGATTCCAGAAGGGCAGCAGGAGCAAAAGCCTGAGGTGTGAAACAACATGTTGTAAGTGAGGGCAGCAAAGGAATGAGGTAAGCCTGGAACTCTGAGAATGGGATGGAGAGACAACTGCAGAATCAGAACCAAATCAAAGAAGGCACATGTCATGCTAGCAGATGAATTCTACCCTCACGTAATGGGGAGTCACTCAGGAAGCAGAGGTGTTGCATCATCACAATTCTAGTTTACAACAGCCACTCGGGCTGCAATTTATGATATTGAGGACTTCCGTTTCTTTCTAGGATCCTATCCATCAGCCTGTCTTGTGTCACAGCATAGCCTCTCCCCGGTGCCTCCAAACCCACAAAGGCAGCTGCCAACAGTAGGTCACTTTGTAGCTTCCCCTAGGTGGCTCCCAGTTGGGCACAAGCAGCAGCTGACTTGGGCCTGCCCCACAGCCCCTCCCAAGAGGCCCCAAATACAACACACCTGGGGATCAGTTTCAGCAACACCAGAACATCACCAAAATAGCTCCATAATGACACGCCCAAGCCATGGACTGAGCAGACACCGGAGCCCTGCTACAGCCGATCTCACTCTGTGGGGTCAGCCCACACACAGGGGTTCATCTACTGTAGTCACAGCCAGTCGTCCTGAGGGTCAATTCCACACCCAGATGTGCCAACAGCAATAAGGCTCAAGTACAACAGGAGGGCACACACCACCCACACGAGCTTCTGGAGCACCCGGCTCAGGTGACCGGGGAGACTGTACCACTGGGCCCCACACGACACCTGGTATGTAAGGCAATACTGTCAAGACGAGGAGAATTAGCAGATCTACAGAATACAGAGAAACAAACACAGAGAGGCAGTGAAAAAAGAAGACAGAAAGAAACATTTCTCTAATGAAAGAACAGGATAAAACTCTAGAAAAAGAGGTAAACCAAACGGAGACAAGCAATATACCAGATACAGAGTTCAAAACACTGGTTATAGAAATGCTAGATGAAATTAGGGGAAGAATAGACAAAGTAAGTAAAACTTCAACGGAGAGACAGCAAACATAAAAAGGACATAGAAATCGTTTAAAAATAGTCTGAAATGAAAAATACAATATCTGAAATGAATAATTTATAGATGGAATCAGCACCACATTTGGTGAAGCAGAGGTTCAATAGTGATTTGGTAGACAAGGTAGCACAAACACCCAATCAGAACAGAAAAAAAATGAATATAAATTAAAAAAAATAAATAAAACAGAAAGTGCTTTAAGGGATGTCTGGGACAATATCAGGTGTAACAACATCCGTAAGGCTATCTAAAGGAGAAGAGAGAGAGAGAGCAGGAATTGAAAACCTATTGGAATACACAATGATGGAAACCTTTCCTAACCTGGAGAAGGAGATAGACACACAAGCGTAGGAAACACAAAGAGTTCCAAACAAAATGAACCCAAACAGGTCCACACCAAAACATATCATAATTAAAATTCCAAAGGGTTAGGACATGGAGAGAATATTAAAACCATCAAGAGAAAAGTAGTTAGTCACGTACAATGGAGATCTCATAAGACTGTCAGGTGATCTCTCAAGAGAAAATTTGCAGGTCAGAAGAGATTGGCAAGAAATATTGAAAGTGATGAAAAGCAATAATCTACAACCAAGATTACTATTACTGCATCCGGCCAGGCTCTCATTTCGAATCAAAGGAGAGGTAAAGACTTGCCAGAGAAAAAGATGATGGCATCAGCACCAACAAACCAGTATCAAGAAATGTGAAACGAGGACTTGAAAAAAGAAGAAGTAGAAGTAGAAAGAGGAAGAGGAGGAGGAGGAAGAGGAGGAGGAGGAGGAGGAGGAGGAGGAGGAAGAGAAGAAATATGAATAATAAAATGGCAATAATTACATACGTATAAAAATTACTTTAAATGTAAATAGGTTAAATGTTTCAGTCAAGACATAAGGTGGCAGAATGGATAGGACTACAAGAGCCATATATATGACATCAAACTCAAAAATTTTTGCACAGTAATAGAAACCATCAACAAAATGAAAACACGACCAGATGAATGGGAGAAGATATCCAAAACATGTAAGGAACTCATAAAACGTAACACCAAAAGACAATGCAATTACAAAATGAGAAGAGTACTTGAATAGACTTTTCTCCAAAGAGGTCACACAGATAGCCAAGAGACATACGAAAACATGCTCAGTGCCACTAATCATCAGAGCGATGCAAATTAAAAGCACAATGAGCTACCACCTCACAACTGTCAGAATGGCCATCATCAATAAATCAACAAACAACAAATGTTGATGAGGATGTGAAGGGAAGCCCCGTGCACTGTTGATGGGACTGCAAATCTGACCAGACACAATGGAAAACAATATGGAAGCTCCTCAAAAATTTGAAAATAGAACTACCAGGTGGCATAGCATTCCCACTTCTGGGTTTTTCTCCGCAGAAATCCCAAACACTGATTTGAAACATGTATGCATCTGTATGGTTCTATTTACATTATTTACAATACTCCAGATAAAGAAATAACTGAAGTATCCATCGTAGTGGATAAAGAAGAAGTGGTACATATACACAACAACATACTACTTGGCTGTAAACAAAGAACAAAATCTTACCATTTGCGACAATGTGCGTGGAACTAGAGGGTATTATTCGAAGTGAAAAAAGTCAGATAGAGAAAGGCAAACACCACATGATTTCACCTATTGGTGATATGTAAAAAAAATAAATGAACATAGAAAAAAGAAACAAACTCATAGGTGCAGAGAACTAACTGATCGTTGCTCAGAGGGAAGAGTATCGGGGAACAAACTGAAAAGGTTAAAGGGTTAAGAAGTACAAATTGGCAGTTATAAAATAGTCATGTAGATGTCAAGTACAGCACAAAGATATAGTAAATAACACTGTAATAACTAAGTATGGTGTCAGGTATACCACACTAATCAGGGTACCACTTTACACATTATATAAATGCCTAACCACTATGCGGTACACCTGAGGCTGACATCATTGAATGTCAACTGTAACAGAAATGAAAAATTTTACATTTAAACTAAAAACTTTCTGAAATTTGATATTTTATTATGTAGTTTTTAAGAATCTCTGCTTTTCACCAGAGTAAAGAAAGGATCCTGTCTTTTGCAGACACGGCTCCTTTCTTTACTTTGGTCAATGCATCATGGTCAATGGGCATAAAATCTCACGGACATGTTTTTATAGGGAGCAGCTAAGAGCATCATCAGCTTTGGAGCCAAGTGGATTTTGCATCAAACCCTCAAACTTCTCCCTGGCTACTGCAAGACATGCTGCCTAGATTGCCTTGGACTCCATTTCCTTATCTCTGAACATGAGGATTCCCTTCCTTGACAAAGCTATTCTGAGGATTAAATCAGATCATGCTTGTTACAGAATAGGTACAGAACAAGTGTTGATTTGACTATGGAGTATTTCAGCATATCAGTTAAATGAAAATCTGTGTCGCTCTTGCTTATACGGGCGCAGGGGCCCACGCATCAAAAACCATGTAATCAAACACGCCATTAAAACACTAAACTTGAAAAAAAAAAGAATCTCTGCTTTTCAAATTGGTTATTATTTTATACAAAGCATATACTCTTCAATTAGATAAAGACATTTAAAATATTCACAATGCAATGATGTAGAACATAGTGGAATCCCTTTGTAATATGGGTTTTGAGATAGACAACATGAATTCTAAACTTTCAAAACTTCTACTATTATTTTAAGTCTAAATGATGAACCTGGTATACCGGAAACTAATATAAAATAATATGGAATGTCCACGGGATGTAAGTGAAAAAATAATGGAGAAAACACTCCCTCCTAACAAGTATATCATACCAACATACAAAGCGTAAAAAAATAAAACTATATGTCATATGCTATATAGTTTTAAAACTGAAAGGTATCAGGAAGAATTCATGACTGTTACAATGAGTACCTGAATCCATTAAAGATTTCATTTCGGGACGAGTATGATAAAAGTCATGCTGGTATAACGTAAAAGTCACATTAAGAATCCTTACCTTTAACCAAATTGCATATCTCCGTCACTGTGGGAAAACTCCCTATAGAATTTAACTATCACTATACATTTCCCAGACCCTTCTTTTTTCAGCTCCCATCTTCGATACTTACTAAAGTTAAAAGAACAACAACAAAACAACGAAGCATCAAATGGTCATATGTTATAAAATGGTTCACGTTGACAAATTTTCCATAACAAACATAAAACAATGATAGGTGGAGCACTACTAAATTTTACAACTCGGCGCTACACAAAACTAAATTAAGAGCACAACAGTTAATTTCACACAGGAGCCTTTTACCTTGGTACCAACATCGAAGAGTCCATCGTCTGACGTAGACCATGAATCACCACTGCCAGGTTTCCAGGAAAGACTTCCGGGGAAAGATACACAACAGACACAAGTGAGTTCATTTCTTTACAAAGGCAGCAACAACAACAACAAAAGGAGTACAATTCAGCTATCTGCATATGAAATGAAGTTTCTTGATATGATTAAAATTTAGATGATGTTCTAGAAAAGCTATCAGTTATCTATTGCTGCCTCCACCACTCCCAACTCGTGCAATATTTAATGAAGATACACTCTAAGTTTCCATAACAAAGAATGACAGCAAACATGTTGGCAACACCTGAGAGTACCTTGTTTTCACCAAAAGTCCTGAAGGCTGAATTGAAAACGCAATTAATAGCTGACACTAGGAACCTGAACTGGGACAAAAGCAATGACCTAAATCAAGGTAGAACGATACACTGAGCCTTCTCCACGGTCTGTCCCTGGTTCAAAGATTAATCTGTGTGGGTCAAAAACGGCAGTCTTGCTTCTTTAACATAGAAAGCAGTTACTAAACTTACCCCATTCCTTGTTTTCACTCAAAAACACTACAGTGAGGTCTCTGAAATGCATGAAATGTTTGCAACTTACATGTACAAAAGTCAAAGAACAAATATGTACGTTGTTTGCCTCCCCACTCCCAGATCACTTGTCCGCAAAGCTTCCTGGCAATCTCCAACCTTGAAAACTTCAGCCTACGAAGGCATAGACTCCTGAAACAAGGTTGGGCTCAAATGACCCACAGTAGGAGTTCTCTATTTCCCTGTTCCTGGAAAACAAGCTAAATGGAGCCTCAGTCATCCACTCCCAACACAGGCATGTTACCACCTATCCAACTCCATTACTGGTTTCACAATCAGTCCTCCCTCTGCCCAACCCTCCATCTCCATGGGAAGGACAGCAGCGCGTTGGGCAAAGAGGTAGAGGTGACGAGACACCTGCCGTGGGCCATAGATCTATGTAGTTCAGCAATCTCCAGTGCCTTTGGACTCAAGGGGACCCCCTCTGTAATTTCGGGTGCAGGTGGATGATACCACATTCCTACTTGCTATAAAGAGAATGTTTCCAGAGGCTCAAAGGTTTAATATGTTTTCATACAAACCTTAAATTTTGCTGGTTCCTCCAATTCAACAAACAAAACAGCAGCAACCTGTTCAGGCAGGACGCCCTTGAGCCCCTTATTTTAATCTGCTTTTTTAGACAACTACCAACATCCTGTGTCCTTCCTTCCTGTAATTTCTCTTTACCTTGTCATACCCTAACATTCTGATCTCTTTTCCCTCATCTGATCTCTATCTAATCTCTGCTGTAAGAGCCTTATTCCTATCCCAACCTGTGTTGTTCCTCTTGAAACGTGGATTCCCCTGCTAATTCCATTCTTAGCCTCTTCCATTGAATTCACTAGAGCTTTCCATAATTAAAACACTCACCCAAAGGATGATAAAGAAGGAAGTGTACTGGGCTTAGAAACCTATACTAATCTCATTTCATCACTCACTGTACTCAAAGAAGTCACTTCAATCTCTTATAGTTCAAACTCCTCATGTGATCAACCACTTGACCAAAACATTAATGGCAGCATGAAGTACTAGGGGGTGTTTTGAATAATTAATTGATAACATTTATTCAACACCTGGAATTCTATGTACTTTTGATTCTGTCAAGAAAAATGGAGAATACTTAGCTGGCAGAAGTGGAAAAAAATAACACAACAACAGCAACAAAACTACCCCGAGTAAAGCAGAGAAAAAGGTAAAAAATCAAGAAAAGTCATGGAAGAAGGAAGAAAGACTCTGGAAAAAGAGAAAAAACTTCCTAGAACAAGGTAAAGGTATTAGCCAGAAGGAAAACACAGTCTGAGGAGTCAGTAAGTAGAGAAATCAATTAGAAATATCCTCTCAATTTGTGCTGAATTAGCACAACAGTCTATACATAGATGATCTTCACTTACAGAACAACAATTCGTCCCAAGAAGGGTACATCGCATTATACCTGAAAACATTTATCTGATTATGTCTTGCTTACGTACAACCTGTGGTTCTGTGGCCACAGCGAACTGACATCTGCCCTCAACACTGATGGTGAAAACAAGGTTCTCGTGACTGCTGCAATTGTCAAGTACATTAAGACAAAAGCTTGGGCTAACTGGGCTTGATAGGAAACTTCTAAATCAGCTAAGGCATCACTAAACGGGACTCTCTGAGGCCACCTGACGTGCACCTGAATCTTGAATCCAGACCTGTCCAGGCACTTCTCAGTACAGGCTGAGGGAAAAGAGAACGGACTTGGGAAGCCAAGCAGGCTGAAGGTCACATCACGGGTCAGCCACTTGGTAACTATGGAACCAAGGGTCAATTAATCCACCTCCTGGAACCACACTCCTCTAATGAATAAAAACGGCCGAACAGCACAGCTACTTTGCAAATCTACTGTGCCGACGACCTGGGATAACCAATGTTAGGCACATAGTATAGGGTCTAGCCCAGAGCAGAACACTCATTAAAGCTTACTGGCTTCTCTCCGCAGTCTCTTAGTTAACATGCAATTTTAGAAATCCATAAAATCCTACCTGCTTGTAGGGTCGCATTGAGAACACTCATCCACTGTTAAAAGAAAAAAATTCAAATACATTGTAAATACACAATAGAAAAACACAGAACTTTGAAAGCGTCAGATTCAAGTGGTGTAAAAATATTTGTTTGGGAACACCCCTGAAGACTATAGTAGAGTGAATGTTACTGATACAACTGGTGGGCAATTAATACATGAAGAACTTTTACTTCCTCTGCTGTATATCTGTGTGTGTGTGTGTGTGTGTGTATTTATATTTATATATTTATGTACATACACATATACACAGATATATATATATATATATATATATATAAATATATACATATATACATATGTACCTATATATGTGTGCATGTATGCATATATACTCCCCAGGGTACGTGAAATACTAGTCTAAATGGAATCACCCTTTCTCCTTATTCCCTTTCTTATTTCCTTATGTTACTCTGATTGAGGAAGAATGCCAATGTCTTGCTAAAACTTATTCTATTTGGCTGTGAGTTGCGTAAACATAAAGCAGACTTTGCTACAAAATGACTATAGGAAATTCATAACTACGATCAACCTACACAGAGGTGGGCTAGGGTTGAACTCTTTCTGTTTTTTTATTTCCTTCTTTGCTTTCTCTGTTTTCTTGTAGCTGTGATTCACACAATTCATGGAGGGAAAAATTATGTAAGAGGAACACACCTACAACCTGCGTCTTTCGTTTGTCTATTACGGCCATCTGTCCAAACTCTGTGGGTGCTGACAGAGGTCTCATTGAGTGTGTGGCAAATGGCCTCTTATCACCAAATTTCGAATCCACGGATATTTGACAAGTTCCATGATTGAAAGTCAAAGAAGTAGAATCCCAGCTGGAAATATCTGAAAATAAAATTTTCGTTTATGAGGAGGTAAAAATAACACAAAGTTGACCATATTGTAAAACTTCCTTCTTCAGAGAAGCAGTCCCACGTCCTCCTTTCTCCCAAACACTCTACTCCTTCAGAGCTCATTTTATTTTAGGTGTCTTATACTTGCCATTCACGTAAGTTAAGTTGAATTAACTATTGTCACTCAGCAATTTCTATTACATAATGTGTTTCCAACTAAATATTTCCTTCTTAATAGTTAAGATGGTGAAGGGTATGATTTTTTTTGTTACTGTCAAAAGTTATGTGTAACCACTTATCTTAAGTTTAAATATGCATGACAAACATGGGTTTACAAAAACTTTTAATGAATCGTACTACTTCAAATAAGAAACTATTTATTATAAGAAAATGGTCTTTTCAAAATGCTCCAATATCTTCAGAATTCATTTTTAAACCTTAGATAAACAGATATTCATATGACAAATTACAGTCCTGGGCGACCTTATTGTTTCCAAGGAAAAATGGGATCAAACTAGGTCCCCATGAGCTCCAAAGGGTACAGGGCACCATGAGACAGAAAACAAATACATAACAAAACATTTTCCTTTTGCTTTTTAAACACAATCTCAGCTTAAATCTATGAGACAAGTGAAAGAAAACCACAACAACTGTAGAAGTGAAGCTTTAAAGGCTCTTTTATCACTTCACATCCAGGAAGCCCGTACATCATTTAAAACGGTGGTTTCCAATGTCATGTGAGAATCCGTGAAGTCCCAAGGTCTGTCAGTCGAGGGGCCCGAAAAGGTCAAAGCTATTTTCACAGAAATACTGAATGTCATTTGCCATTTTCACTCTCATTCTCTTCTAAGTGTACAGTAGAGTTTTCCACAGCCGTGATATCACAGCTCTGATGGTGACATCATAGCTCTATGGTTACTGGGTCGTAGCTCCAATGGCTCACGCAATGCATGACTGTGTGTGCTCGTATTTTAAATTGTTCAGTTTTTATTTCTAATATTGTAACTATCTATGGAGACTACCGACTTAAAAATATTCTTTGGAATTCTCAATAATTTTTAATAGCATAAAAGCATCCCAAGGCACAAAAGCTTCAGAATGCCTTTTTTCAAAGATTGTGTCGACCAAATATTCATTATCATTAATTACTTCTCCCATTTTTAATAATCGAAGACACCATAGGCGCACGTACACACATAGCCAGTGTCTGCTCAGCAGAACATCTGGTTGGCTTAAGACCATCAGTGTCACAACACTAAGAGGAAGTAAAGTTAAAACACAAATGACATGGTAGCAACTGAGGCTTACTTGGGTAAACGTCAAAATTCAAATGACCATTTGAAACGCTGGCAGTATCTTCCAGTTTGATTATTAACCTCTGAGAACCTCTATTAAGTACAGGGGTTCCAAACTGGGACATTTAGGATATCGAAACAAGAGGAGAAACATTTTAGTAAAGTCACCCTTTTAAAGTCTTGTTTTCTTATTCCTGTCGATGTCTTTTTTCTCAAACATCGATACCAACAATGACATCACGTTGTTTATGTGAAATACTTCAATTAAATTTGTAACAAAGGAAAGTAAGTCTGAATAGAAGACTGTGAGCATGTCAAATGTCCTTGCGTACTCCTTCCCAAAATTAAATTGGTATTACACAGTGTACCTGGTCTGAAGGGTTGCACATCGTCCATTCCTACAGCTCTGTTAGGAACAGGATCTTCCACTTCAATGCTCGGCTGAAGGGGTTAGGAAGCAAGATGATTAGTAATTAATGGACACTTCACACCATCTCTAGTTAATAATTCAGGATGAAAATGTTAAAGTTATTGCCTCCAAGAAAAGGATTTTTTGAAAAATATGTGTTTAAGCAAATATTAGGTTGGTGCAAACGTAATTGCAGATTTGCAATTTTTTTTAACCTTTTAAACCTCAATTACTTTCACAACAACCTAATACTTTGATAAGTGTACTTGATATAACTGTTAAATATTTCTAATGACAGATTTGTTTTTTAGTGTTAAAACAAGATACTTGCTTTTCATGGTAAGAACCCTTGGTGTATGTCCAGTTGAGTTTAGACAGAACATTTTAGAACCTACTTCATCTATGTCAACAAGAGCTAGGAAAAACCGAACTCTTATTGGACAAAAAATTTGATAGAAAAACATGATTGAACCAAGTGGCAAAGAGATAAGAAAAACTTTTCATTAAATTGTGTTTCAATAAATGATAGGGAAAATGTTATATATAGTTATGCAACTTTTCAAAAAAGTATAATAATTTCTAATCAGGGAAAAATAAGAACATTTATTTATTATAGTCATCTGAAATGTACCAGACACTTACTATGCACATTTTATTTCTTTTCCACCCAAAACAACAAATATGAAAACAGTTTGATGATGGTTACCCCACTTCCTGCTTGGTGGCCATTCCAAGACATTAGAATGAAATGATGAACAGATGTGATCCATTGTTGTCTCTGCCCAGCAGGTTTTGCTCCTAGATCTTCACATGACTGGCTCCTTCTCATGCTTCACTTGGCCGTTTTTGTCACCCTCAGAAAGATCTTTCCTGACCACCGAAACTGCACTCCCACTCCTATTCCAACTACAACCATGCCCCCCACCCATGACAATATTCTCTAACCCAGCATTCTCCATTCTCTTTAAATGACCCAGATATAGTGACTTACAATGGACTGTTGTTCATTTGTTTTTCTGCTCCTACAGCTACAGCTGAACCCCTGAACTTCCCCATTCAGTGTCTAACTGCCCAGCACAAAGCTGGTATCTAACTAGAAATTTACTCAAGGTGAAACACTGAGCTCGCACCAACAGAGCCTCAAGTACCGAAACACTACACATCTACAGGGTATCGCCTATCACAGTCTCCTGAAGTTTAGCATCCCCCAGATTAGAAATTCACATGCTTCTGACTTTTCCACTCTGTTCTTAACACTACTGCCATTTGATTGTCCTTCAGGTTTACAGAAAGTGTCCTCACCATTTAGTAAGTCACTATGGCCCACTGTGGTCATTGATTTTACATTTCTATAGCTCCCTTTACACTTCGCAAAGTGTTTTCACATTTGTTACCACATTAGTTCATTCCACATACTGAAAGGTAGGCATAAGTACCATTACGACAAATGAGGTCACTGACATCCGACAGGTTAAAAAGAAGTTTCCCCAAGATCCCACAGCTAGTAAGTGACCGATCCAGGATTCTATTGTGTTCTTATCGTCAAACACAGTGTCTATACCAGTAGGCAGCCGCTGCCTATATCAGAAGATCACACCTTTCTTATATCTTTCCATAGCTGTCATCTCACATTGGCTCATCATTACATTGTACTTCTAGTACTACGAGTACGGTCGCCATCAAGTTACTCAATGCTTGCTATTTTAACTGAACACGACAGTTGTTACATATTAAAGCAGCACTCAGCCAAATTGTTGTTAGTGTAATCCAACATATTATTAGTATTCACCAGGCTTTTCCTACTGTAGAAAATGTCCTTGCGGACCTATTTGACAATACAAATATAATGATACTTTGATATCCCAGACATTATGTTTCCTAGTTCCAAGTTACAAACAAACCCTACTATCCAAATTCTTTCTGAATTTCATTAGGATATTTACACATCCACAAAAACCACAAAGTCATGCATTTGGGCATAGTTCGAACTGGAATAACTTTAATTTTTAGGTAAAGTTAACTTCACAACCAAAACCGATTCCTTATGACTTGGAAGCCTACGTGTTTTATACTATTCCCAAGATTCTGTAGCTATTGAGTTACCCATCCAGGATTCCATTCTGTTCTTTCCTCAAACACAGTGTCTAGACCAGTAGGCTGCAGTTGCCTGTATCAGAAGATCACACCTTTCTTATCTCTTTCCACAGCTGTCACCTCGCATCAGCTCATCATTACTTTGTACTTCTATTACTACAAGTATGGTTGCCATCAAGACACTCAATGCATGCTATTTTAACTGAACAAGACAGTTGTCCTGTATTAAAACAGCGCTCAGCTGATTACTGTTAGTATAATCCTACGTATTATTACTATTCACTATGGTCTTTTTTCATTGGAACGGTTTCTTGCAGATCTATTCGACATTACAAATATAATAATACTTTGATGTCCCAGGCATTATCTTTTCAAGTTCCAAATTATTAAAAAATAAACACCCTACAATCCAATTTCTTTCTTTCTGACTCATTAGGACATTTGCACATCTACAAAAACCACAGAGTCATGCATTTGGGCATAGGTTGACCGGGAATAATTCTTTAGCTTTTAGGTGAACTTAACTTCACAACCCAAACTGATTCCTTATCACTTGGAAGCCTTAGTGTTTTATGCTATTCCACACTGACTTCCTTAAGTGACACTTGCAAGTTAGCAGAATTGTACTACGCTGTCTTATTATATTACGCACATAGCTAGTTTATTCATTATAGGATAAACCATAAAAAATGATTTGTATGAGGAAATGCAGAGGCGAGAAAGTAAAGTCAAAGCATACCTTTTTCATTTTAACATCACTCAATGGTGATATTTAAAATAGTAATGATAATAATAATAGTGTAAGACAGTACCTCAGAATCCCAAGGTGATTCTTCATCTTCATCTTGTCCTAATCCTAATGATGACTTTATAACTATAAAATGTAGTCACAGGTACATTAATGTGAACATATATTACTATGCATTTTAAGTACACATTCAGTCGTGCTTATTTCCACAAAAGTAATAGCAGAAAAGAATTCAGGGGAACGAAGCATTTGCAAGAAGAAGCAGTTGTTAGTAGTGGGGATACTTTTGCCCAAAAGATAGGAAAAAATGCTTAAAAGAAATGAATATCACATTTGGATCGACACATGTTAGATTTCTTTATAGCAGAGCTTAAGCTAGAAAGAATTCATAGATAGTCACTAAATTACCACTTATATTATTCTGGTGTGCTCCATCAACACAAGTCAAATTACCATTGTTTGCTTGGTCTTGTGGAGCACTTTCAATAATATCCACACGATTTTCTCTTTTTCGAATTGCTGGCTTGGTTGCTTCTTTCTATTAAAAAAAGAAAGAAAAAAGAAAAGAAAAACCCAACTTCAGAAAACATCCTATTCATTTACTCATTGACTCACTCACTCAGTCCCTCCGTAGGTAAGACAAGAAAACTTTACTGTAGCCGTCATAGGCACAGACCCAGGGGAAGCTGGAAATAGAAATGAAACATTTTGTCCTACATTCTAGTAGGAGTAGAGATATTATAATACATGAAAAATAACAACAGAAAAGTACCGCTCTCCACTTCGACACCTGAAGTGAATAAAGTATAGTAAGGGCACAAAAGAGACAACAATCCGTTGTATCAGGGAAGCTCAGCAGATACTGCAAAGATAGGGCTGCATCTTGAAAGTTATACAAGGTGCTGAGGGAAGGCATGAAGGGGATTCCAGAAGGGCAGCAGGAGCAAAAGCCTGAGGTGTGAAACAACATGTTGTAAGTGAGGGCAGCAAAGGAATGAGGTAAGCCTGGAACTCTGAGAATGGGATGGAGAGACAACTGCAGAATCAGAACCAAATCAAAGAAGGCACATGTCATGCTAGCAGATGAATTCTACCCTCACGTAATGGGGAGTCACTCAGGAAGCAGAGGTGTTGCATCATCACAATTCTAGTTTACAACAGCCACTCGGGCTGCAATTTATGATATTGAGGACTTCCGTTTCTTTCTAGGATCCTATCCATCAGCCTGTCTTGTGTCACAGCATAGCCTCTCCCCGGTGCCTCCAAACCCACAAAGGCAGCTGCCAACAGTAGGTCACTTTGTAGCTTCCCCTAGGTGGCTCCCAGTTGGGCACAAGCAGCAGCTGACCTGGGCCTGCCCCACAGCCCCTCCCAAGAGGCCCCAAATCCAACACACCTGGGGATCAGTTTCAGCAACACCAGAATATCACCAAAATAGCTCCATAATGACACGCCCAAGCCATGGACTGAGCAGACACCGGAGCCCTGCTACAGCCGATCTCACTCTGTGGGGTCAGCCCACACACAGGGGTTCATCTACTGTAGTCACAGCCAGTCGTCCTGAGGGTCAATTCCACACCCAGATGTGCCAACAGCAATAAGGCTCAAGTACAGCAGGAGGGCACACACCACCCACATGAGCTTCTGGAGCACCCGGCTCAGGTGACCGGGGAGACTGTACCACTGGGCCCCACACGACACCTGGTATGTAAGGCAATACTGTCAAGACGAGGAGAATTAGCAGATCTACAGAATACAGAGAAACAAACACAGAGAGGCAGTGAAAAAAGAAGACAGAAAGAAACATTTCTCTAATGAAAGAACAGGATAAAACTCTAGAAAAAGAGGTAAACCAAACGGAGACAAGCAATATACCAGATACAGAGTTCAAAACACTGGTTATAGAAATGCTAGATGAAATTAGGGGAAGAATAGACAAAGTAAGTAAAACTTCAACGGAGAGACAGCAAACATAAAAAGGACATAGAAATCGTTTAAAAATAGTCTGAAATGAAAAATACAATATCTGAAATGAATAATTTATAGATGGAATCAGCACCACATTTGGTGAAGCAGAGGTTCAATAGTGATTTGGTAGACAAGGTAGCACAAACACCCAATCAGAACAGAAAAAAAATGAATATAAATAAAAAAATAAATAAAACAGAAAGTGCTTTAAGGGATGTCTGGGACAATATCAGGTGTAACAACATCCGTAAGGCTATCTAAAGGAGAAGAGAGAGAGAGAGCAGGAATTGAAAACCTATTGGAATACACAATGATGGAAACCTTTCCTAACCTGGAGAAGGAGATAGACACACAAGCGTAGGAAACACAAAGAGTTCCAAACAAAATGAACCCAAACAGGTCCACACCAAAACATATCATAATTAAAATTCCAAAGGGTTAGGACATGGAGAGAATATTAAAACCATCAAGAGAAAAGTAGTTAGTCACGTACAATGGAGATCTCATAAGACTGTCAGGTGATCTCTCAAGAGAAAATTTGCAGGTCAGAAGAGATTGGCAAGAAATATTGAAAGTGATGAAAAGCAATAATCTACAACCAAGATTACTATTACTGCATCCGGCTAGGCTCTCATTTCGAATCAAAGGAGAGGTAAAGACTTGCCAGAGAAAAAGATGATGGCATCAGCACCAACAAACCAGTATCAAGAAATGTGAAACGAGGACTTGAAAAAAGAAGAAGTAGAAGTAGAAAGAGGAAGAGGAGGAGGAGGAAGAGGAGGAGGAGGAGGAGGAGGAGGAAGAGAAGAAATATGAATAATAAAATATGAATAATAAAATATAATAAAATAAAATATAATAAAATAATAAAATAATAAAATAATAAAATATGAATAATTACATACGTATAAAAATTACTTTAAATGTAAATAGGTTAAATGTTTCAGTCAAGACATAAGGTGGCAGAATGGATAGGACTACAAGAGCCATATATATGACATCAAACTCAAAAATTTTTGCACAGTAATAGAAACCATCAACAAAATGAAAACACGACCAGATGAATGGGAGAAGATATCCAAAACATATAAGGAACTCATAAAAGGTAACACCAAAAGACAATGCAATTACAAAATGAGAAGAGTACTTGAATAGACTTTTCTCCAAAGAGGTCACACAGATAGCCAAGAGACATACGAAAACATGCTCAGTGCCACTAATCATCAGAGCGATGCAAATTAAAAGCACAATGAGCTACCACCTCACAACTGTCAGAATGGCCATCATCAATAAATCAACAAACAACAAATGTTGATGAGGATGTGAAGGGAAGCCCCGTGCACTGTTGGTGGGACTGCAAATCTGACCAGACACAATGGAAAACAATATGGAAGCTCCTCAAAAATTTGAAAATAGAACTACCAGGTGGCATAGCATTCCCACTTCTGGGTTTTTCTCCGCAGAAATCCCAAACACTGATTTGAAACATGTATGCATCTGTATGGTTCTATTTACATTATTTACAATACTCCAGATAAAGAAATAACTGAAGTATCCATCGTAGTGGATAAAGAAGAAGTGGTACATATACACAACAACATACTACTTGGCTGTAAACAAAGAACAAAATCTTACCATTTGCGACAATGTGCGTGGAACTAGAGGGTATTATTCGAAGTGAAAAAAGTCAGATAGAGAAAGGCAAACACCACATGATTTCACCTATTGGTGATATGTAAAAAAAAATAAATGAACATAGAAAAAAGAAACAAACTCATAGGTGCAGAGAACTAACTGATCGTTGCTCAGAGGGAAGAGTATCGGGGAACAAACTGAAAAGGTTAAAGGGTTAAGAAGTACAAATTGGCAGTTATAAAATAGTCATGTAGATGTCAAGTACAGCACAAAGATATAGTAAATAACACTGTAATAACTAAGTATGGTGTCAGGTATACCACACTAATCAGGGTACCACTTTACACATTATATAAATGCCTAACCACTATGCGGTACACCTGAGGCTGACATCATTGAATGTCAACTGTAACAGAAATGAAAAATTTTACATTTAAACTAAAAACTTTCTGAAATTTGATATTTTATTATGTAGTTTTTAAGAATCTCTGCTTTTCACCAGAGTAAAGAAAGGATCCTGTCTTTTGCAGACACGGCTCCTTTCTTTACTTTGGTCAATGCATCATGGTCAATGGGCATAAAATCTCACGGACATGTTTTTATAGGGAGCAGCTAAGAGCATCATCAGCTTTGGAGCCAAGTGGATTTTGCATCAAACCCTCAAACTTTTCCCTGGCTACTGCAAGACATGCTGCCTAGATTGCCTTGGACTCCATTTCCTTATCTCTGAACATGAGGATTCCCTTCCTTGACAAAGCTATTCTGAGGATTAAATCAGATCATGCTTGTTACAGAATAGGTACAGAACAAGTGTTGATTTGACTATGGAGTATTTCAGCATATCAGTTAAATGAAAATCTGTGTCGCTCTTGCTTATACGGGCACAGGGGCCCACGCATCAAAAACCATGTAATCAAACACGCCATTAAAACACTAAACTTGAAAAAAAAAAAAGAATCTCTGCTTTTCAAATTGGTTATTATTTTATACAAAACATATACTCTTCAATTAGATAAAGACATTTAAAATATTCACAATGCAATGATTTAGAACATAGTGGAATCCCTTTGTAATATGGGTTTTGAGATAGACAACATGAATTCTAAACTTTCAAAACTTCTACTATTATTTTAAGTCTAAATGATGAACCTGGTATACCGGAAACTAATATAAAATAATATGGAATGTCCACGGGATGTAAGTGAAAAAATAATGGAGAAAACACTCCCTCCTAACAAGTATACCATACCAACATACATAGCGTAAAAAAATAAAACTATATGTCATATGCTATATAGTTTTAAAACTGAAAGGTATCAGGAAGAATTCATGACTGTTACAATGAGTACCTGATCCATTAAAGATTCCATTTAGGCACGAGTATGATAAAAGTCAGGCTGGTATAACGTAAAAATCACATTAAGAATCCTTACCTTTAACCAAATTGCATATCTCCGTCACTGTGGGAAAACTCCCTATAGAATTTTACTATCACAATACATTTCCCAGACCCTTCTTTTCTCAGCTCCCAACTTCGATACTTACTAAAGTTAAAAGAACAACAACAAAACAACGAAGCATCAAATGGTCATATGTTATAAAATCGTTCATGCTGACCAATTTTCCATAACAAACATAAAACAATGATAGGTGGAGCACTACTAAATTTTACAACTCGGCGCTACACAAAACTAAATTAAGAGCACAACAGTTAATTTCACACAGGAGCCTTTTACCTTGGTACCAACATCGAAGAGTCCATCATCTGACGTAGACCATGAATCATCACTGCCAGGTTTCCAGGAAAGACTTCCGGGGAAAGATACACAACAGACACAAGTGAGTTCATTTCTTTACAAAGGCAGCAACAACAACAACAAAAGGAGTACAATTCAGCTATCTGCATATGAAATGAAGTTTCTTGATATGATTAAAATTTAGAGGATGTTCTAGAAAAGCTATCAGTTATCTATTGCTGCCTCCACCACTCCCAACTCGTGCAATATTTAATGAAGAGACACTCTAAGTTTCCATAACAAAGAATGACAGCAAACATGTTGGCAACACCTGAGAGTACCTTGTTTTCACCAAAAGTCCTGAAGGCTGAATTGAAAACGCAATTAATAGCTGACAATAGGAACCTGAACTGGGACAAAAGCAATGACCTAAATCAAGGTAGAACGATACACTGAGCCTTCTCCACGGTCTGTCCCTGGTTCAAAGATTAATCTGTGTGGGTCAAAAACGGCAGTCTTGCTTCTTTAACATAGAAAGCAGTTACTAAACTTACCCCATTCCTTGTTTTCACTCAAAAACACTACAGTGAGGTCTCTGAAATGCATGAAATGTTTGCAACTTACATGTACAAAAGTCAAAGAACAAATATGTACGTTGTTTGCCTCCCCACTCCCAGATCACTTGTCCGCAAAGCTTCCTGGCAATCTCCAACCTTGAAAACTTCAGCCTACGAAGGCATAGACTCCTGAAACAAGGTTGGGCTCAAATGACCCACAGTAGGAGTTCTCTATTTCCCTGTTCCTGGAAAACAAGCTAAATGGAGCCTCAGTCATCCACTCCCAACACAGGCATGTTACCACCTATCCAACTCCATTACTGGTTTCACAATCAGTCCTCCCTCTGCCCAACCCTCCATCTCCATGGGAAGGACATCAGCGCGTTGGGCAAAGAGGTAGAGGTGACTAGACACCTGCCGTGGGCCATAGATCTATGTAGTTCAGCAATCTCCAGTGCCTTTGGACTCAAGGGGACCCCCTCTGTAATTTCGGGTGCAGGTGGATGATACCACATTCCTACTTGCTATAAAGAGAATGTTTCCAGAGGCTCAAAGGTTTAATATGTTTTCATACAAACCTTAAATTTTGCTGGTTCCTCCAATTCAACAAACAAAACAGCAGCAACCTGTTCAGGCAGGACGCCCTTGAGCCCCTTATTTTAATCTGCTTTTTTAGACAACTACCAACATCCTGTGTCCTTCCTTCCTGTAATTTCTCTTTACCTTGTCATACCCTCCCATTCTGATCTCTTTTCCCTCATCTGATCTCTATCTAATCTCTGCTCTAAGAGCCTTATTCCTATCCCAACCTGTGTTGTTCCTCTTGAAATGTAGATTCCCCTGCTAATTCCATTCTTAGCCTCTTCCATTGCATTCACTAGAGCTTTCCATAATTAAAACACTCACCCAAAGGATGATAAAGAAGGAAGTGTACTGGGCTTAGAAACCTATACTAATCTCATTTCATCACTCACTGTACTCAAAGAAGTCACTTCAATCTCTTACAGTTCAAACTCCTCATGTGATCAACCACTTGACCAAAACATTAATGGCAGCATGAAGTACTAGGGGGTGTTTTGAATAATTAATTGATAACATTCATTCAACACCTGGAATTCTATGTACTTTTGATTCTGTCAAGAAAAATGGAGAATACTTAGCTGGCAGAAGTGGAAAAAAATAACACAACAACAGCAACAAAACTACCCCGAGTAAAGCAGAGAAAAAGGTAAAAAATCAAGAAAAGTCATGGAAGAAGGAAGAAAGACTCTGGAAAAAGAGAAAAAACTTCCTAGAACAAGGTAAAGGTATTAGCCAGAAGGAAAACACAGTCTGAGGAGTCAGTAAGTAGAGAAGTCAATTAGAAATATCCTCTCAATTTGTGCTGAATTAGCACAACAGTCTATACATAGATGATCTTCACTTACAGAACAACAATTCGTCCCAAGAAGGGTACATCGCATTATACCTGAAAACATTTATCTGATTAGGTCTTGCTTATGTACAACCTGTGGTTCTGTGGCCACAGCGAACTGACATCTGCCCTCAACACTGATGGTGAAAACAAGGTTCTCGTGACTGCTGCAATTGTCAAGTACATTAAGACAAAAGCTTGGGCTAACTGGGCTTGATAGGAAACTTCTAAATCAGCATTAAGGCATCACTAAACGGGACTCTCTGAGGCCACCTGACGTGCACCTGAATCTTGAATCCAGACCTGTCCAGGCACTTCTCAGTACAGGCTGAGGGACAAGAGAACGGACTTGGGAAGCCAAGCAGGCTGAAGGTCACATCACGGGTCAGCCACTTGGTAACTATGGAACCTAGTGTCAATTAATCCACCTCCTGGAACCACACTCCTCCAATGAATAAAAACGGCCGAACAGCACAGCTACTTTGCAAATCTACTGTGCCGACGACCTGGGATAACCAATGTTAGGCACATAGTATAGGGTCTAGCCCAGAGCAGAACACTCATTAAAGCTTACTGGCTTCTCTCCGCAGTCTCTTAGTTAACATGCAATTTTAGAAATCCATAAAATCCTACCTGCTTGCAGGGTCGCATTGAGAACACTCATCCACTGTTAAAAGAAAAAAAATTCAAATACATTGTAAATACACAATAGAAAAACACAGAACTTTGAAAGCGTCAGATTCAAGTGATGTAAAAATATTTGTTTGGGAACACCCCTGAAGACTATAGTAGAGTGAATGTTACTGATACAACTGGTGGGCAATTAATACATGAAGAACTTTTACTTCCTCTGCTGTATATCTGTGTGTGTGTGTGTGTGTATATTTATATTTATATATTTATATACATACACATATACACAGATATATATATATATATATATATACACATATATACATATGTACCTATATATGTGTGCATGTATGCATATATACTCCCCAGGGTACGTGAAATACTAGTCTAAATGGATTCACCCTTTCTCCTTATTCCCTTTCTTATTTCCTTATGTTACTCTGATTGAGGAAGAATGCCAATGTCTTGCTAAAACTTATTCCATTTGGCTGTGAGTTGCGTAAACATAAAGCAGATTTTGCTACAAAATGACTATAGGAAATTCATAACTACGATCAACCTACACAGAGGTGGGCTAGGGTTGAACTCTTTCTGTTTTTTTTATTTCCTTCTTTGCTTTCTCTGTTTTCTTGTAGCTGTGATTCACACAATTCATGGAGGGAAGAATTATGTAAGAGGAACACACCTACAACCTGCGTCTTTCGTTTGTCTATTACGGGCATCTGTCCAAACTCTGTGGGTGCTGACAGAGGTCTCATTGAGTGTGTGGCAAATGGCCTTTTATCACCAAATTTCGAATCCCCGGATATTTGACAAGTTCCATGATTGAAAGTCAAAGAAGTAGAATCCCAGCTGGAAAAATCTGAAAATAAAATTTTCGTTTATGAGGAGGTAAAAATAACACAAAGTTGACCATATTGTAAAACTTCCTTCTTCAGAGAAGCAGTCCCACGTCCTCCTTTCTCCCAAACACTCTACTCCTTCAGAGCTCATTTTATTTTAGGTGTCCTATACTTGCCATTCACGTAAGTTAAGTTGAATTAACTATTGTCACTCAGCAATTTCTGTTATATAATGTGGTTCCAATTAAAGCTTTTCTTCTTGTTACTTAACATGGTGCTGTGTGTGACATTTTTTGTCATTATCAAAAGTTATGTCTAACCGCTTATCTTAATTTTAAATATGTGTGACAAACATGGATTTAAAAAACTTTCATTGAATGGTACAATTCCAAATAAGAAACTACTTATTACAAGAAAATGGTCTTTTCTAAATACCCCAATATCTTCAGAATTCATTTTTAAGCCTTAGATAAACAGATATTCACATGACAAATTACAGTCCTGGGCGACCTTATTGTTTACAAGGAAAAATGGGATCAAACGAGGTCCCCATGAGCTCCAAAGAGTACAGGGTACCATGAGACAGAAAATGAATATATAACAAAACTATTTTCCTTTTGTTTTTTAAACAATATTCTCAGCTTAAAACTTTTTAAGACAAGTGAAAGAAAAACACAATTGTAGAAGTGAAGCTTTAAATCCTCTTTTATCACTTCACATCCAGGAAGCCCGTAAATCATTTAAAACGGTGGTTTCCAATGTCATGCGAGAATCCGTGAAGTCCCAAGGTCTGTCAGTCGAGGGGCCCGAAAAGGTCAAAGCTATTTTCACAGAAAGACTGAATGTCATTTGCCATTTTCACTCTCATTCTCTTCTAAGTGTACAGTAGAGCTTTCCACAGCCGTGATATCACAGCTCTGATGGTGACATCATAGCTCTATGGTTACTGGGTCGTAGCTCCAATGGCTCACGGAATGCATGACTGTGTGTGCTCCTATTTTAAATTGTTCAGTTTTTATTTCCAATATTGTAACTATCTATGGAGACTACCGACTTAAAAATATTCTTTGGAATTCTCAATAATTTTTAATAGCATAAAAGCATCCCAAGGCACAAAAGCTTCAGAATTGTTATTTTCAAAGATTGTGTCTACCAAATATTCATTACCATTAATTACTTCTCCCATTTTTAATAATCGAAGACACCATAGGCGCACGTACACACATAGCCAGTGTCTGCTCAGCAGAACATCTGGTTTTAAGACCATCAGTGTTACAACACTAAGAGGAAGTAAAGTTAAAAAGAATTGTCATGGTAGCAACTGGAGATTACTTGGGTAAATGTTAAAATTCAAATGACCATTTGAAAACGCTGGAAAAATCTTCCAGTGTGATCATTGGTAACCCGTATTAAGTACAGGGATTCCAAACTGGGACATTTAGGGTATCGAACAAACGGAGAACTATCTTAGTGAAGTCACCGTTTTAAAATCTCATTTTCTTATTCCTGTGAATACCTTTTCATCAAACACCGATACTAACAATGACATCACGTTATTTATGTCAAATCCTTCCATTAAATTTGTAACAAAAAAAAGGAATGAGGAAGAGAAGACTGCAAGCATGTCACATGTCCTTGCGTACTCCTTCCCAAAATTAAATTGGTATTACAAAGTGTACCTGGTCTGAAGGGTTGCACATCGTCCATTCCTATAGGTTTGTACGGAACAGGATCTTCCACTTCAATGCTCGGCTGAAGGGGTTAGGAAACAACATGATTAGTAACTAATGGACACTTCATGCAATCTCTAGTTAACAATTCAGGATAACAATATTAATGTTATAATCTCCAAGAAAAGGACTTTTTGAAAAATATGTATTTAAGCAAATATTAGTTTGGTACAAGTGATAGTGCAGTTTGTGCAATTTTTTTTAAACGTTGTAAACCGCAATTACTCTTGCACCGAACTAATACCTTGAAAAGTGTATTTCCTATAACTTGAAATATTTCTAATGATACATTCTTTTTGTTTGTTTGTTTTTTTAGTGTTAAAACAAGATACTTGCTTGACATGGTAAGAAACCTTGGTGTATGTCCTGTTGAGTGTAAACAGAACATTTTAGAACCTACTTCATCTAGGTCAACAAGAGCTTGGAAAAACCAAACTCTTATTTGATAAAAATTTTGATAGGAAAAATGATTAAATAGAATGACAAAGTTGTAAGAAAAGCTTTTTGTTAAATTATATTTAAATAAACAATAGGAAAAACATTATATATAGTTATGCAACTTTTCAAAAAAGTTTAATAAATTCTAATCAGGAAAAGATAAGAACATTTATTTACTAACCATCTCAAATATACCGGGCATCTGCCATGCACAGTTTATTTCTTTTCCACACAAACAACAAATATAAAAATGGTTTGATGCTGGTTAGCCCTCTTCCTGCTTCCTGACCATTCCAAGACACTAGAATAAAATGATGAACCCACACGATCCATTGCTGTCCCTGCCCAGCAGGTTTCGCTCCTAGACCTTCAAATGACTGGCTCCTTCTCATGCTTCACGTGGCAGTATCCCACACAGACATTTACTTCAGGTCAAAACACTGAGCTCACACCAACAGAGCCTCAAGTACCGAAACACTACACATCAACAGGGTATCGCCTATCACAGTCTCCTGAAGTTTAGCATCCCCCAGATTAGAAATCCACATGCCCCTTCTAACTTTTCCACTCTATTCTTGACACTACTGCCATTTGATTGTCCTTCAGGTTTACAAAAAGTGTCCCCACCATTTGGTAAGTCACTACCGCCCACTGTGATCATTGATTTTACATTTCTATAGCTCCCTTTACACTTCGCAAAGTGTTTTCACATTTGTTACCACATTAGTTCATTTCACACCCTGAAAGGTAGGCATAAGTACCTTTATGATGAATGAGGTCACTGACATCCAACAGATTAAAAAGAAGTTTCCCCCAGATCCCACAGCTAGTAAGTGACCTATCCAGGGTTCTAGTGTGTTCTTATCTTCAAACACAGTGTCTACACCAGTAGGCAGCAGTTGCCTATATCAGAAGATCACACTCCTCCTCTCTCTTTTCACAGCTGTCATCTCACATTGGCTCATCATTACTTTGTACTTCTATTACTACAAGCATGGTTGCCATCAAGATACTCAATGCATGCTATTTTAACTGAACAGGGCAGTTGTTGTGTATTAAAGCAGCACTCGGCCGATTGTTGTTAGTATGATCCTACATAGTATTACTATTAACAATGCTCTTCCTTCCCTGGAAAAGTTCCTTGCAGATCTATTGCAGAATACAAATACAATAATACTTGCATATAGCAGGCATTATCTTTTCAAGTTCCAAGGTATAAAAAACCCTAAATTCCAAATTCTTTCTTTCTGAATCTCATTAGGACATTTACACAACCATAAAAACCACAGAATCATGCATTTGGACATACTTCAAGCTGGAATAATGCTTTAGCTTTTAGGTGAACTTAACTTCAGAACCCAACTGATTCCTTATGACTTGGAAGCCTTCTTGTTTTATACTATTCTACACCGACCGCCTTAAGTGAACCTTGCAAGTTAGCAGAATTGTACTACGCTGTCTCATTATATTAAGCACATATGTATTTTATTAATTATAGGCTAAACCATAAGAAAATAATTTAGGTGGGGAAATGCAGAGGTGAGAAAGTATAGTCAAAGCATACCTTTTACGTTTTAACATCACTGAATGGTGATATTTAAAATAATAATGATAAAAAATGACAGTACCTCAGAATCCCAACATGATTTCACAGCTCCTTTTCCGAATCTTAATGCTGATATTTTAACTATAAAATGTAGTCACAGAACATTAATATGAACATATATCACTACGAATTTTAAATACACATTCAAAAATATTTCCATAAAAGTAATAGCAGAAAAGAATTTCGGGGGGCCGAAGCATTTGCAAGAAGAAGCAGTTGTTAGTAGTGGGGATACTTTTGCAAAAAAGATAGGAAGAAATGCTTATAAGAAATGAAAATCACAGTTGGATCTACACGTGTTAGATTTGTGTATAGCAGCACTTAAGCTAGAAAGAATTCATAGATAGTCACTAAATTATCACTTGTATTATTTTGGTATGCTCCATCAACACAAGTCAAGATATCAGTTTTTGTTTGCTCTTGTGGAGCACTTTCAATAATATCCACACCATTTTCTCTTTTTCCAGTTGCCGGCTTGGTTGCTTCTTTCTATTAAAAAAAAGAAAAGAAAAACCCAACTTCAGCAAACATCATATTCATTTACTCGTTCACTCGCTCACTCAGTCCTTCTGTCAGTAAGACAACAAACCGCTATCGTAGCCATCGAATCATAGGCATAGACCCAGGGGAAGCTGGAAATAGAAATGAAAGATTTTGTCCTATATTCTAGTAGGGGTCGATATATTACAATTCGTGAAAACAATCAGAAAGGAAAGTACCACTCTCCAGTTCTACACCTCAGATGAAGAAAGTAGAGTACGGGCACAAAAGAAACAACAATCAGTTGTACCAGATGCTGCAAAAATAGGGCTGCATCTTGAAAGACATACGAGGTACTGAGGGAAACCATGAAGGAGAGTCCAGAAAGGGCAGCGGGCGCAAAAGCCTGCGTATAAAATAACATATTGTAGGTGAGGGCAGAAGAAGAATGGGGTTAGCCTGGAACTCTGAGAAAGGGATGGAGAGACAACTGCAGAATCAGAACCAAATCAAAGAAGGCGCATGTCATGCTAGCAGATGAATTCTACACTCACGTAATGGGGAGTCACTCAGGAAGCAGAGGTGTTGCATCATCACAATTCTAGTTTACAACAGCCACTCTCGGGCTGCAATTTATGATATTGAGGACTTCCGTTTCTTTCTAGGATCCTATCCATCAGCCTGTCTTGCTTCACAACATAGCGCCTCGCAGGTGCCTACAAACTCACAAACGCAGCTATCCATAGCAGGTCACTTTGTAGCTTCCCCTAGGTGGCTCCCGGTTGGGCACAAGCAGCAGCTGACCTGGGCCTGCCCCACAGCCCCTCCCAAGAGGCCCCAAATCCAACACACCTTGGACCAGCTTCAAGTGACACCAGAACATCACCAAATTAGCTTCACAAATGACACGCCCAAGCTATGGACTGAGCAGACACCGGAGCCCTGCTACAGCCGATCTCACTCTGTGGGGTCAGCCCACACACAAAGGTTCATCTACTGTAGTCACAGCCAGTCGTCCTGAGGGTCAATTCCACACCCAGATGTGCCAACAGCAATAAGGCTCAAGTACAACAGGAGGGCACACACCACCCACACGAGCTTCTGGAGCACCCGGCTCAGGTGACCGGGGAGACTGTACCACTGGGCCCCATGCGACACCTGGTATGTAAGGCAATACTGTCAAGATGAGGAGAATTAGCAATCTACAGAATACAGAGAAACAACAATAAAGATGCAGTGAAAAAAGAAGACAGAAAGAAACATTTCTCTAACGAAAGACCAGGAAAAAACTCTAGAGAAAGAACTAAACACAAGAACTAATGGACACAAGCTATCTACCAGACACAGAGTTCAAAGTACTACTTCTAAGGACGCTCAGTGAACTTTGGGGAAAAATAGATAAACGTTGTAACACTTCAACCGAGACAGCAAACATAAAAAATGGACATGGAAATCATTAACAAAACTCAACTATGAAAAATACAACATCTGAAAAGAGTAATTAATAGATGGAATCGGCACCAGATTTGGTTGAGGCAGACGTTCAAATCAGTGATTTGGAAGACAAGATAGCGGAAAACACACAATCAGAACAGAAGAAAAAGATATGAAAAATGATTATGAGTAAAAAAAAAAGAGAGAGAGAATACTTTAAGGGACTTCTGGGACAAGATAAAGTGTAACAGAACTCGTAGGGCTATCAAAAGGAGAAGAGAGAGACAGAAAGGAATTGAAAACCTATTTGAATAAATAATGACGGAAATCTTCCCTAACGTGTTGAAGGAAACACAAGTGTAGGAAACACAGAGAGTTCCAAACAAAATAAAGTCAAACAGGCCCACACCAAGACATACCAGAATTAAAACGCCAAAAGGTAAAGACACAGAGAGAATATTAAAACCAGCAAGAGAAAAGCAGTTAGTTATATACAAGGGAGCTCGCATAAGACTGTCAGGTGATCTCTCAAAAGTAAATCTGAAGGCCAGAGGAATGGGCAAGAAATATAGAAATGTGATGAAACGCAATAATTTACAACCAAGAGCACTGTATCCGGCAAGGCTCTCATTTAGAATCAAACGAGAGGTAAAGAGCTTGCCAGAGAAAAAGGAGGTGATGCAGTTCAGCCCCAGGAAACCACTATTACAAGAAATGTAAAACCACGACTAGAAAAAAAAGGAGGAGGAGAAGTAGGAGGAGGAGGAGGAAGAGAAGGAGGAGAAGACGGAAAAAGAGCAGGAGGAAGAGCAGGAGGAGGAGAAGAAAAGTGAATAATAAAATGCCAATAACTATGTACCTACAAATAATTACTTTAAATGTAAATAGATTAAATGCTCCAGAAAAGACATAAGGTAGCTGAATGGTTAAGAATGCAAGACCCATATACACGACAATCAAACTACAAAATTTCTGCACAGCAAAGGAAACCAACAACAACATGAAGTCACGAGCGGGTGAATGGAGAAGATATTTGCCAATGATATATTTGATAAAGGGTTGACATCCAAAACATATAAGGAACTCATAAACCTTAACACCAAAAGACAAACAATGCGATTACAAAATGAGAAGAGTACCTGAATAGACTTTTCTCCAAAGAGGTCACACAGATAGCCAAGAAACATACGAAAACATGCTCCGTGTCACTAATCATCAGAGCAATGCAAATTAAAAACACAATGAGCTACCACCTCACAACTGTCAGAATGGCCATCATCCATGAATCAACAAGCAACAAGTGTTGTTGAGGATGTGAAGAAAAGAGTCCTTGTGCACTGTTGGTGAGACTGCAAATCCAAGCAGACAATGGAAAACAATATGGAAGTTCCTCAAAAATTTAGAAATAGAAGTACCATGTGACACAGCAGTCCCTCTTCTGGGTTTTCCTCCACAGAAACACAAAACACTAATTTGAAAAGCAATATGCATTTCTATGGTTGTTGCCGCATTATTTTCAATAGTCCAGATAAGAAAGTAACCAAAGGATCCATCATCTTGGATAAAGAAGAAGTGGGACATATATATAACAAAATACTACTTGTCTGTAATAAACAATAAGTACTTATCGTTTGTGACATGTGTGGGCCTAGAGGGTATTATTCTAAGTGATAAAAGTCAGATAGAGAAAGACAAATACCACCTGATTTCACGTATTGGTGATATGCAAAAAATAAAAAATAAATGAACATAGAAAAGAGAAACAAACTTATAGATGCAGAGAACTAACTGATCGTTGCCCGGTTCGAGAATTGTTGGGGGAATGCTTGAAATGGAAAAAGGATTAAGAAGTACAAAGTGGCAGTTATAAAATAGTCATGAAGATGTCAAGCACAGCACAGAGAATACAGTAAATAACATTGTAATAACTAAGTACGGTGTCAGGGATACCACACTAATCGGGGTACCAGTTTACACATTATATAAATGCCTACCCACTATGCCGTATACTTGAGGCTGACATCATGGAATGTCAACTATAACAGAAATGAAAAATTTTACATTTAAGAAGCGAAACTAAAAACCTTCTGAAATTTGACATTTTAGTATATGGTTTAAGAACCTCTGCTTCTAAAATTAGTTATTATTTTAAGCAAAACATGTACTCTTCAATTAGATGAAGACAGTTAAATATATTCATAATGTAATGATTGAGGACATAGTGGAATCCCTTTGTAATATGGGTTTTGAGATAGAGAACTTGAGTTCTAAATTTTCAAAGTTTCTATTATTTTAGTCTAAATGATGAACCCAGAATACCTGAAACTAATATAAAATAATATTGAATGTCAACTGAATATAACTTAAAAAAAGAAAAAAAAACATAGAGAAAACACTCACGCCTACCAACTATGTGATACCAAAATACAAAGTGTAATAAAATAAAAACTATATATTACATGCTACATAGTTTTAAAAACTGAAATGTATCAGGAAGATTTCATGACTATTACAATAAGTAAATGAATCCATTACAGATTTCACGTAGGCACGAGTATTATAAAAGACCCACTGATGTAATGTAAAAGTCACATTAAGATTCCTTACCCTTAACCAAATTGCATAGCTCCATCACTGTGGGAAACCTCCCAATAAAATTTAACTATCACTATGTATTTCCCAGCCCCTTCTTTTTTTCAGTCACCATGTTCAATACTTCCTAAAGTTAAGGGGAAAAAAGAAAGAGTGATGTCGTGAAAATGGCAGTGTGAGGTGTGCCTCTTGAAATCTTCCCTGGAATTTACAACAAGTTGAACAACTATCACTCCACAAAGGACTCCCTGCGCAGCAGACCGGCTAGACTAAGGGGCGTACTACTGCAATAGCCTACAGGTGGACAAATTGCTCGAGCGGTGGAGGAGAGAAGGGAGAAGTGCGGAGACGGGGCCATGCAGGCTCAGGACCCAGACCTAGCTTAGTGCTCCGAGCTCCCTGAGTCCCGGAACTAGTACAGCTACAGAAGAGGAAAGAACTCGTGCTACTAGGGCTCCGCTTATGGCCCACAGGGCTGAGAGGACAGCATATAACACAGCTGAACCCAACGTTAATGGCAGAGACCTCAGAGCAAAGACTGAGGGAAGAAGGATGAAAACAGTGGTAAGCCCTCACTGCAGAGTAAAGAATGGAAGACTCAGACACTGAGACTAGCTGCCCCCTCCCAACCCTCCCAGAGCTCGACCCGCCCCCACCTGCCCAGTGCTAGAAGCAGAACAGTAGCAGTGTCAGATCAAAAGAACAGAATATTTGCAGTTCTGAGAACTGTGGTCTGCAGTCAAGGACTCACAGCCCAAGTACTTCCAGCAAAGAGGAGGGAGCTGTGGAAGCAGGACCCGCTGAGGTGGTTGTCACCACCATTGCTCTGGGCCATCTCTCACAACCCACCGGTGCCACCCCTGTCCCCACCTATCTGGGTGGACCCCTGCAGGAATAAACAGAACTGCTGAAATGCAGGGGCTCTGAATCTGGTGCAGGAAGAGCTTTGGAACTTCAGAAGTTCTCCGCATTTCCCCACGGAGGCAGGGCCTTGTGACCCCAGCGAACTGTTCACAGAGGAGACGCCCGCCTTCCAGGGAATCCCACCACTGTGTGAGAAGCCGGAATAGCGCACAGAAAACATAACACTACAGTGTGAGACAGAACAAACGGCTGCAGTCGCACAGAAAATAAAACATTATCCCAAAACCTACTGGAAAGCAAAAGAAAGACCTCTTTCTATCAACCTGTTGCACAACCCACTCCTATAGATGTCTAGGAAGAGAAATAATAAATCATCAATTGCCATGAATAGCCATGGCAACAACACAGCTCAGAAAGAAATTGAAAAGTCTCCAGAAAATAAACTTAAAGATATGGAAATATGTGACTTAAATGACAGAGAATTCAAGATTACAGTTCTGAAAAAACTCAATGAGATGCAAGAAAACACAGACAGGCAGTTTAATGAATTCAGAAACATAATCAAGAACAAAATGAGTATTTTACAAAAGAGACTGAAATTTTAAAAAAGAACCAAATAGAATTTCTGGAGATTAAGAAATCAAAAGAAATGACAAATGAAACAGCCAGTTTAGGTCGTAGAGTTGACCAGATGGAGGAAAGAATCGGTGACATCGAAGCTAGAAATCTGGAAATCACAGGGATGGAAGAAGAAAGAGACTTGAGACTTAAAAGAAATGAAAGAACTCTACAAGAACTTTCTGACTCCATCAGAAAGAGCAATATAAGAATAATGGGCATACCAGAAGGGGAAGAAAGAGAGAAGGGAACAGAGAATATATGCAAACAAGTAGTCGATAAGAACTTCCCAAACTTATGGAAAGAACTGGATCCTTAAATCCAACAAACAAATGGAACACCTAATTATCTCAACCCCAACAGGCCTTCTCCAAGGCACATTATATTGAAGCTGTCAAAAATCAATGACAAAGAAAGAATCCTCAAGGCAGCCAGGGAAAAGAAGATGGTAACCTACAAAGGAAAGCCCATTAGATTGTCATCAGATTTCTTTAGCAGAAACTCTACGAGGCAGGAGGGAGTGGAACCAAATATTCAAACTATTGAAAGAGAGAAATGATGAGCCAAGAATAATGTATCCAGCAAAAACATCTTTTAGATATGAAGGAGAAATAAAGACCTTTCCAGACATACAGAAGCTGAGAGAATTTTCTAATACACGACCTACACTACAAGAAATGCTGAAGGAGGCTATTCGACCACCATCAACAGGGACAATTTGTGGCAACCAAAACATAAAAGTGGGGAGAGTAAAGGTCTGAACCGGAAAATGGGAATGGAGAAAGTAAGCATGCTGAAGAAAATGGAATACTCTAAATATCAAACTTTCTTTTACATAAACTTAATGGTAACCACTCAAAAAAAATCCAGAACTGAAATACATAATGTAATAAAAGAAGAAACAGAGGGAAAAATCATAGAATACCACCACATAGAAATAAGAGACAACAACGAAAAGGCAAAGAAACAATGGAGACACAGTCTTACCAGAAAAGAAAAGATAGAATGATAGGAAATCCTCACATATCAATAACCGCCCCAAATGTAAATGGATTGAACTCACCAATAGAAAGGCACAGAGTAGCTGATTGGATCAAAAAACTAAACCCAACCATATGCTGCCTCCAAGAGGCACATCTCAGCTACAAGGACAAACATAGACTCAACGTGAAAGGATGGAAATTGACACTCCAAGCAAATGGTATCCAGAGAAAGTCAGGTGTAACCATACTGATTGATATCAGATGAAACAGACTTCAGGATAAAAAAGGTAACAAGAGACAAAGATGGACATTTCATAGTGATGAAGGGGACTATACAACAAGAAGACATAACAGTCATCAATATTTCTGCCCCCAATCAGGGAGCACCAAGATATACCAAGAAACTACTAACAGAACTAAAGGGAGAAATTGACCAAAACACAATTATACTAGGGGACTTAAATACATCATTGACAGCTATGGATAGATCATTCAAACAAAATAAATAAATAAATAGCAGCCCTAAATGACACATTAGATGAACTAGACATAATTGACATTTATAGAGCACTTCATCCTAAAACATCAGACTAAACATTCTTTTCGAGTGTACATGGAACATTCTCAAAGATAAATCATCTATTGGGACATAAAACTAGCCTCAGCAAATTTAAGAAGACTGAAATCATACCAAACATATTCTCTGATCACAAGGCTTTGAAATTGGATATCAACTGCAAAAAGAAAGCAGGAAAAACCACTAATACATAGAGATTAAACAACATACTTTTAAAGAACGACCTGGTCAAAGAAGAAATAAGAGGATAGATCAAAAGATACACAGAAGAGTGACATCATAGGAATGGCAGCAGCGAAGAGTGACATCATAGGAATGGCAGCAGCGAAGAGTGACATCATAGGAATGGCAGCACTCTTCTATGTATCTTTTGATCTATCCTCTTATTTCTTCTTTGACCAGGTCAATGGACTCTGCTCATCACACAGAAAAGGTAAGAGACTCGTTCGAGGATTACTTGAAGCTGGGCAAATTGGGCGAGCAGGGGAAGACAGAAGGGGGCGGAGTGGCGACCTCAGCCCGCATCTGCGGCTGTGGAGACACAGAGGATCCCAGGACAGAACAGAGACCACAAGAGCCAAGACATAGGCTCTTTCCCTGCATCCCACAGCTGATCTCTCCTGCCAAGAGAGCAGCATATCCAGCATTTGAGGCAGTCACCTCAGCTGAGACCTCCAGCTGGGCCCTAGGTCGGACAAAGGACATGATCAACACACCTGGGCCCCTCCGCCCACTCTCCCAATCCTACCCCTGCCTTTCCAGAGACTCACGCTGGCCCCTGAGCTGAAGAGCAGTGTCAGTTTACAGAGGAGTCAGAGCACTCAGGATCTGGGAGGACCCGGTTTGCAGCTCTGACTCAGGGAAGAGGCTGGGAAGAGTGTGACGCTACTGGGTTGGGAGAGAGAAGACTCCTCCATCTCCAGCTCTCACCTTTTCTGGCCTGCCTAGGGCAGGGCAATTACAACTGCGGAGGCACTCCCAGGGATCAGCAGTAGGCGGCAGACGCAGCTCTGGGCTTTCATCAACTCAGAAATCTCCTGCCCTCCACACACACATAGGGAAGAAGTACCCTAAGACTCAGGAGACCTGGGCACAGGGCTGGCTGTGTTACTCTCAGTGCGCATATGTGCAGGCAAGAGAGGAAAATGCACTGACTTTGTAAAAACTGACATCCAGAATTTATGGCACCACACATCTAAAACTGCCGTCCCAGGGTCACTCTGGGCACCAGGTGAGCGTCTCTGCCTGCCCAAGACGCAGAGAACTCTTTGGTACAGGAGAGGACAACCTGGAGATTACTTGGTAGGCTTAAGCAAAGACTGACGCTGCTTTTTTTGTTTTGTTTTGTTTGTGTATTTTTGATATTTTTGCCGGTGTTGAGTGTGGGTTATCAGTTGTTTTTACATGGGTGTATTTGTTTTTTCTTTGCTGTTGGTGTTGCTGTTGTGCTGGGTGATTTGCTTTGTTCTGAAATTGCTCTATACCAGGGCCCAGCTCAAGAGGCACAAGATTCAAAACACCCTGAGGCCGACTCCAGACCAAGTTAGAGTATTATCGGGTTTGACCTACAAGTGACACACCCAGAAGGAATTCTCTACAGGCACAAGAGCCCATAGGGGCCAAGCCTCATGTGAGCAGTCAACCCTCACTCAGCAGAACTACCACTGTGGGCAGAGCCAAGATTCACAACTAGGCAGCCTAGGAGTCAATCCCACCTACTGACCAGCCGAAAGCAATTAAAGATCAACTTTAACAGGACAATATACACAAAACGAGAGTCACCTTTGGTGCACACACAGAGGAGAAGAAGGAAGTCATGCAAGTCAAATATAAAGGACGCATACTACGTAAGATAACCAATAAAAACAAAGACCCATAAGGGACCTACCTAATACATCAAAGCAAACACAGAGAGTCAGCCAGAATGGGGAAACAAAGAAACATGTCCCAAATAAAAGAACAGAAGAAACCTCCAGAATTGGAACCAAATGAAATACAGGTAACCAACCTGTCAGAGACAGAGTTCAGAACACTGATGATAAGAATACTGAAGGGGTTTAGTGACGACATAAAGAAGGATGGAGAAATCATAATGAACAACCAGTTAGAACTAAGGAATACAATAACTGAAATAAAGAACCCATTTGAAGGAATTACAGCAGGCTAGATGAAGCAGAGGATCGAATCAGCGACATGAAGACAAGTCAGCAGAGATCACCCACATGGAACAACAAAAAGAAAAAAGAGTAAAAAACAACGAAAATGGCTTAAGAGTCCTCTGGGATAACATCAAGCGCAACAACATGCGCATCACAGGAATACCAGAAGGTGAAGAAAGGAAGCAAGGGATCGAGAACATATTTGAAGTTATAATGTCTGAAAACTTCCCTAACCTGGTGAAGGAAACCGACGTATAACTCCAGGAAGTGCAGAGAGTTCCAACCAGGATAAACCCAAACAGGCCCACACCAAGACACATTACAGTTAACACGGTAAAGATTAAAGACAAAGACAGAATCCTAAAAGCAGCAAGAGAAAGATAGCAAGTTAAATACAAGGGAACTCCTGTAAGACTATCAAATGACTTTTCTACAGAAACATTGCAGGCCAGGAGGGAGGGGCAGGAGGTACTCAAAATGATGAAAAACAAGGGCCTACAACCTAGATTGCTTTATCCAGCAAGGCTATCATTTAAAATTGAAGGAGAGATAAAGAGCTTCCCAGAAAAGAATAAGCTAAAGGAATTTATTACCACTAAGGCAGCATCGCAGGAAATATTAAAAGGGCTTCTGTAAACAGAAGAAAGATGAAAACAATCTAACGACAAATTTAAAAATGGCAATAACTATGTACCTATCAATAATCACTTTAAATGCAAACGGATTATATGCTCCAATCAAGAGACATAGGGTGGCTGAGTGGATAAGAAAGCAAGACCCTTGTATATGCTGTATACAAGAGACTCACCTCAGATCAAAAGACACACACAGGCTGAAAGTGACGGCTTGGAGTAAGATATTTCATGCAAACAGAAATGAGAAAAAAGCTGGAGTTGCAATACTTATATCTGACAAAATAGACTTTAAACTGAAGAATATATTAAAAGACAAAGATGGGCACTATACATAATAAAGGAATTGGTCCGACAAGAGTACATAACCCTAGTAAACATCTATGCACCCAACATAGGAGCACCTAAATATATAAAACAGATATTTACTGACATAATGACAGAACTCAACAGTAATATTATCATAGTAGGGGACTTCAACACACCTCTGACAAGGGACAGGTATTCCAGACAGAAAATCAATATGGAAACAATGGCCTTAAATGACACATTGGACCATTTGTATTTAATCAACATTTTCAGAGAATTTCACCCCAAAGCTGCAGAATACACGTTCTTCTCAAGCGCACACGGGACATTTTCCAAGATACACCACGTGTTAGGCCAGAAAACAAGTCTTGATTAATGTAAGAAAATTGAAATCATACCAATTGTCTTCTCTGACCACAGCGCTATAAAATCAGAAATCAACTACAGGAAAAAAACTGGAAGACACACAAATTCATGGAGCCTGAATAACATGTTACTAAATAATGAATGGATCAACAATGAGATCAAGGAAGAAATCAAAACATGTCTCGAGACAAATGAAAATCAAAACATGACAAACCAAATCTATGGGATGCAGCGAAAACAGTCCTAGGAGGGAAATTCACAGCATTGCAGGCCTACCTAAAGAAACAAAAAAAAATCACTAATCAACAGTTTATTTTCACACTTAAGGGATGATCAGGACAAAGAACAGCAAAATAACTGCAAAGGGAGTACAAAGAGGGACATAATAAAGGTCAGAGCGGAAATAAATGAAATAGAAACCAGAAAAACAATAAAAAACATCAATGAATCCAAGAGTTGTTTTTTAGACAAAATAAACAAAGTCAACAAACCTTTAGCCAGACTTATCAAAAAGAGAGAGAGAGAGGACCCAAATTAATAAAATCAGAAATGAAAGAGGAGAAGTGACAACAGACACCACAGAAATACAAAAATATTTAAGAAATTACTATCAGCATCTATATGCCAACAAATTAGACAATCTGGAAGAAATGGAAAATTTTTTAGAAGCATACATCCTTCCAAGGCTAACTCAAGAAGAAACGGAAAACCTGAATAGACTGATTACCACCAGGGAAGTTGAATCAGTAATCAACAAGTTCCCAACAAACAAAAGTGCTGGACCAGATGGCTTTATAGGTGAATTTTACAAAACATTCAAAAAAGAATTATCACCTATTCTCCTCAAGCTATTCCAAAAAATTCAGAAGGAGGGAAGGCTCCCAAAACCTTTTTACGAGGCCACTATCACTCTGATCCCCAAATCAGACAAAGACACTACAAAAAACAAACAAACAAACAAAAAACTATAGGCCTGTATCTCTAAAGAACATAGATGCAAAAACCCTCAACAAAATATTACTGAACACAATTATGCAATACATTAAAAAAATCATACACTATGATCAAGGGGGATTCATTCCTGGTATGCAAGGGTGGTTCAACATCCGCAAATCAATTAACGTGATACACCACATTAACAAAATAAAAAATAAAAATCATATGATCATATCAATTAGATGCAGAAAAAGCATTGGACAAAATCCAGCAGCCATTTATGATAAAAACTATTAAGAAAATGGGAATAGAGAGACCATATCTCAACATAATAGAGACCATATATGATAAACCCACAGCTAACATCACACTCAACGGGGAAAAGCTAAAATATTCCCCTTAAGATCAGGAGCAAGGCAAGGTTTCCCACTTTCTCCACTTCTATTCAACATAGTGCTGGAACTTCTAGCCACAGCAATCAGACGAGAAAAATAAATAAAAGGCATCCAAATTGGTAAGGAGGAAGTAAAATTGTTATTATATGCAGATGACATGATACTATATAGAGAGAACCCTAAAGACTCCACCAAAAAACCATTAGAACTGATAAATGTATTTAGTAAAGTAGCAGGATACAAAATTAATATTCAGAAATCAGTTGCATGTGTATATACCAATAATAAAATATCAGGAGAAATTAAGAAAAGAATCCCATTTACAATTGCTTCAAAGACTATAAAATACCTGGGAATAAATTTAATGAAAGAAGTAAAACATCTATACTCAGAAAATTATAAGACACTGAAGAAAGAAATTAAAGAGGATACAAATAGATGGAAGCACATAATATGCTCATGGATAAGAAGAATTAATAGAGTGAAAATGTCCATACTGCCTAAGGCAACATACGAATTCAACGCAATTTCTATCATATTACCAAGGATGGTTTTCACAGGAATAGAACGTATAATCCTGAAATTTATATGGAACCATAAAAGATCCTGGTTGGCCTCGGCAATCTTGAGAAATAGGAATAAAGTGGGAGGTATAACGATACCTGACATCAAATTATACTACAAGGCTACAGTAATCAAAACACCACGATACTGGTATAAAAACAGATACATTGATCAATGGAACACAATAGAGAGCCCAGCAATAAATCCATGCCTATATTGTCATTCAATCTATGACAATGGAAGCAAGAATTTATGGTGGGGTAAAGACAGTCTATTCAATAAATGGTGTTGGCGAAACCTGGACAGACACATGCAAAAGAATGAAGCTGGACCACTTCCTTACACGATATACAAGAATAAATTCAAAATGCATTAAAGACATAAGTGTAAGATCTGAAACCATAAAATTTCTAGAAGAAAATATAGGAAGAAACTTTACAGATATTACCTGGAGTAAGATTTTTACTGATACATCCTCTCAGCCAAGAGAAGTAAGAGAAAAAATAATCATGTGGGATCACATCAAACTAAAAAGTTTTTTCACAGCAAAGGAAACCATCAATAAAACAAAAAGGGATCCTACTGAATGGGAAAAGATATTTGCCAATGATATATCTGATAAGGGATTAATATCACAAATCTATAAAAAACTTACTCAACTCAACTCCAAAAAAACAAACAACCCAATTAAAAAATGGGCAGAGGACTTGAGGAGACATTTTTCTAAAAAGGACATACAGAAGGCAAGAACACATATGAAGAAATGCTCAACCTCACTAACCATCAGAGAAATGCAAATAAAAACCACAATGAGATACCACCTCACCCCAGTCAAAATGGCTATCATCAATAAATCAACAAACAACAAATGTGGGCGGGGATGTGGAGAAAAGGGAACGCTAGTGCACTGTTGGTGGGATTGCAGATTAGTGCAGCCACTATGGAAAACAGTATGGAGGTATCTCAGGAATCTGAAGATAGAACTACCCTATGATCCAGTAATCCCACTCCTAGGCATCTACCCGGAGAAATCCAAAGCTCCAATTCAAAAATCTGTATGCACTCCTATGTTTATTGCAGCACTTTACACAATAGCCAAGATACAGAAACAACCGAAATGCCCATCGGTCGATGACTGGATTAAGAAGCTGTGGTACATTTATACAATGGAGTACTACGCAGCCATAAAGAAAAAAGAAATCTTATCATTTGCAACAACATGGATGGATCTAGAGAACATTATGTTAAGTGAAATAAGTCAGAAAGAGAAAGACAAGTACCTTATGATCTCACTTATATGCGGAATCTAAAGAAAAGAATATGTGTATGAACTAATCAGAAACAGTTTTGGGGACACAAAAAACCGAGAGTTGTTAGATGGGCAGGGGGGAGGGGGTTGGGGATGGGGGGAAGGGTGAAGGGATTGGGGGGCGGCTGGTGAACACAGGATGGCCTCAGGGTTTTTTGAGAATTACTTTGGGGAACTTATTCAATAGTGTTTGGGGATTTTGTTGGGTGTCCGATGGACATGTGTCCTGTTTGGGAGACCACCTCAGGGATGCTGTGGATGCCTGGTCATGGCATTGTACACCAGAGACTGGACATTAATGAATGCCAACTATAATTTTATGTGTATAATGTGATGGCTCGGTGTGAGGTCAGGGTGGTGGTGGATGGGGGGAGGGGGGTTCACGGTGTGAGGGATGTAAAAATAAAATAAAATAAAATAAAACTATAAAAAAATAAAAAAAATAAAACAAAAAGGGATCCTACTGAATGGAGAAGATATTTCCCAATGATATATCTGATAAGGGGTTAATATCCCATATTTATAAAATATCTCAGTCAACTCAACTCCAAAATAACAAACAACCCAATTAAAAAATGTGCAGAGGACATGGAGAGTAATTTTTTTAAAAAGGACATACAGATGGGAAACAGACATATGAAAAAATGCTCAACTTCACTAATCATTAGAGAAATGCAAATAAAAACCGCAATGAGATACAACCTCACCCAAGTCAAAATGGCTTTCATCAACAAATCAACAAACAACAAGTGCTGGCCTGGATGTGGAGAAAAGGGAACGCTTATGCACTGTTGGTGGGATTGCAGATTGGTGCAGCCACTATGGAAAACAGTATGGAGGTATCTCAAAAATCTGAGAATGGAACTACCCTATGACCCAGCAATTCCACTCCTAGGTATCTATCAGGAGAAATCCAAAACTCTAATTCAAAAAAATTTATACACCCCTATCTTTATTGCAGCACTATACACAATAGCCAAAACATGGAAACAACCGAAATGCCCATTGGTAAACGATTGGATTAAGAAACCGTTACAGTTATACAATGGAGTATTTCACAGCCACGAAGAAGAATGAAATCTTACCATGCAACAATATGGATGGACGTAGAGAACATTATATTAAGTGAAATAAGTCAGACAGAGAAAGACAAATACCATATGATCTCATATGGGGAATCTAAAGAAAATAATAAATGAATGAACTAATCAGAAACAGTCTCAAAGACACAGAGGAAAAACTGAGGGTTGCTAGATGAGGGGGTGGGGATAAGGGGGAAAGTCACGGGATCAGAATGAACAGTTGGTAACCACAAGAGTGCCACGGGGATACGAGAGTCAATTTGGGGAATGTAATCAATAATTTCGTAAAGATTTTGTAGGGTATCCAATGGATACTTCTCTCATTAGGCAGACCACCTCAGGGATGATGTAGATGGCTGATCACTGCACTGTACACCTGAAGCTGAATAATGAATGTCAAGTACAATTTACATGTACATATAATACATATACATATTTTATATAAAATATATATATATACATACTATATATATATATATCTTATATAAATATATATATTACATATATATTACATATAGTTACAAGAAGCGGAGTACAGCATTAGGAATAGAGACAGTGGAAATGTAATGGCTGTGTGAGATGTCAGAGAGGCAGTGGAGGGGGGAGGGGGTTATGACTGTGTGAGGGATATAAATGATACATGTCTAGCTATTACATTGTTTTGTGCACCGGAAACGAATAAAAGAATGTGAAAAACAGAAAAAAACAGTAAACTGGAAAGGGAACAATGAAAAGCTTCAAAAAAAATAAAAAAACAAAAACTATCTTACAGAAGAAAAAAAAGATACATAGAAACAAAGGAAAATGAAAATACATCCTACCAAAATTTTGGGGATGCAGCGAAAGCAGTTTTAAGAGGGAAATTTATATCATTACAGGCCTATCTCAAGAAATAAGAAAAATCCCAAATAGATAACCTCATCTTTACATCTTATGGAGCTAGAAAAAGAAGAACAAATGAAACTGAATGTCAGCAGCAGAAAGAAAACAATAAAAATCAGAGCAGAACTAAATGAAACAGAGAACAAAAAGAGAATAGAAAAAATTAATGTGACAAAGAGCTGGTTCTTTGAAAAGATTAATACAATTGACAAATCCTTGGTAGACTCAGTAAGATAAAAAAAGACTAATAAAATCAGAAATGAGAAGGGAAGTTATCACGGACGCCACCGAAACACAAAGCATCATCCAGGAATACTATGAGGGACTACATGCCACCAAATTCAATAACCTAGAAGAAATGGACAGGTCCTTGGAAACATATAGCCTTCCTAGGCTGAATCATAAAGAACTGGAAAATCTAAATAGATCGATCACCACTAAGGAAATTGAATCAGTCATCCAAAACCTTCCCAGAAGCAAAAGTCCAGGACCAGATGGCTTCACTAGTGAATTCCACCAAATCTACAAAGAGGATATAATACCTGTCCTACTCAAACTCTTCCAAAAAATTGAAGAAGAGACAATACTCCCTAAATCATTTTATGAGGCCAACATTACCGATACCAAAACCTGGTAAGGATAACACAAAAAAAGAAAACTACAGACTATTATCTCTGATGAATGCAGATGCAAAAATCCTAAGAAAAATGCTAACAAATCGAATGCAACAATATGCTAAAAAGATTATTCATCATGACCAAGCAGATTCATCCCAGGTGCACAAGGATGGCTCAACATTCAGAAATCCATCAATGTGATTCATCCCATAAACAAAATAAAGGACAAAAATCATATGATTATATCAATTGATGCAGAAAAAGCATTTGACAAGATACAACATCCATTTATGATTGGATCACTTAATAAAATAGGTATAGAAGTAAAATACTTGAACATAATAAAGGGCATATATGACAAACCCTCAGCTAATCTCATAATTCATGATGAAAAACTGAAGCCCTTTTCTCTACGTTCAGGAACACCGCAGGGCTGTCCCCTATCACCTCTGCTTTTAAGCATAGTGTTGGAAGTCCTCGCCAGAGCAATCAGGCAAGACAAATAAGTAAAAGGCATCCAAATTGGGAATGAAGAAATTAAATTGTCACTCTTTGCAGATGACATGATGCTATATATAGAAAACCCTAAAACTCCACCAAAAAGCCATTGAAAACAATCGACAAATACAGTAAAGTTGCCGGCTACAAAATCAATGTACAAAAGTCCATTGTATTCCTATATACTAACAATGAAATCTCAGAAAAAGAAAGCAAAAGAACAATTCCTTTTGCAATTGCAAGAAAAAGTATAAAACACCTAGGATTAAACTTAACCAAGGATGTGAAGGATTTATACGCTGAAAACTATAAGACATTTTTAAAAGAAATTGAAGAAGACACAAAGAAATGGATAGACATTCCATGCTCATGGATTGGAACAAGCTACATAGTTAAAATGCCCGTATTACCAAAACAATATACAGATTTAATGCAATCTCCATCAAAATCCCAATAGCACATTTTAAAAAATAGAACAAAAAAATCATCAGATTTGTATCGAACCACAAAAGACATCAACAGCCAAAGGAATCCTAAGCAAAAAAAACAATGCTGGAGGTATCAAACTCCCTGACTTTAGCTTGTACTAAAGGGCAATAATAATCAAAACAACATGGTATGGGCAGAAAAACAGACACATAGACCAATGGAATAGAATTGAGATCCCAGAAATAAACCCACATAAATATGGACAGACAATTTTTGACAAAGAAGCAAAAAGCATACAATGGAGAAAAGACAGCTCCTTCGATAAATGGTGCTGGTAGAATTGGAAAACCACATGCAAAAGAATGAAACAGGGCTGAAATCTGTCACCGTGTACCAAAATTAATTCAAAATGGATCAAAGACTTAAGCATAAAACCTGAAATAATAAACTGCATAGAAGAAAACATAGTTACTAAACTTATGGACCTTGGGTTCAAAGAGCATTTTATGAATTTTATGACTCCAAAGGCAATGGAAGTAAATGCTAAAATAAATGAATGGGACTATACGAAACTTAAAAGCTTCTGCACAGCAAAAGAAACCATCGATAAAATAAAGAGACAACCAACTGAATGGGTGAAAAAGTTTGCAAACAGTGCCTCCGATAAGGGGCTAATATCCAAAATATACAAGGAACTCATGCAACTCAACACACAAAAAAACAAACAACCCAATTGAAAAATGGGCAGAGGACCTGAAGAGACATTTCTCCAAAGAGGACTTACAAATGGCAAATAGACATATGAAAAAATGCTCCACATCACTAATCATCAGAGAAATGCAAATAAAAACCACAATGAGCTATCACCTCACCCCATTCAGAATGGCTATCATCAACAAGACAAATAGTAACAAGTGTTGGAGAGGCTGTGGAGAAAAAGGAACCCTCATACACTGTTGGGGGGAATGCTGGCTGGTGCAGCCGCTATGGAAGGCAGTGTGGAGGTTCCTCAAGAAATTACAAATAGAATTACCACATGACCCAGCAATCTCTCTCCTGGGTATCTACTCAAATAATCTGAAAACTTTGAATCATAAAGACAAGTGTGCTCCAATGTTCATTGCAGCTTTACTTACGGTGGGTAAGACAACGGAAACAACCAAAACGTCCTTCGATAGATGAATGGATAAAGAAGTTGTGGTACATATAAATAATGGAATAGTATTCGGTGGTAAGTAAAGATGAAATAGGACTATTGCTAAATGGGGTCTAATGGGGTGATGGAAAGAGAACTGGCTGGCTGGTGACCACACAATGTGAGATATAGATAATATATTACAGAATTGTACACCTGAAATCCATGTCACTTTATTAACAATTGCACCCCAATAAACTTTAATTTAAAGGAAAAAAACCCTCAAGTGGTGATATATTATAAAATGGTTCACAGTGACACATTTTCCATTACAAACATAAAACAATGGTAGGGGGAACACTATTAAATTTTACAAGTGCTACACAAAACTAAATTCAGAGTAAAAAAGTTAATTTCACACAGGAGCCTTTTACCTTGGTACCAACATCCAAGAGTCCATCGTCTGATATAGCCCGTGAATCATTCCTGCCAGGTTTCCAGGAAAGACTTTAGGGTAAAAATACACAACAAAAACAGTGAGTGCATTCCTTTACAAAAACAACAAACACAAAGGGAGCAAAATTCAGCTATCTGCATAGGAAATGAAGTTTCTTGATATGATTAAAATTTAGACGATGTTCTAGAAAAGCTATCAGTTATCTATTGCTGCCTCCACCACTCCCAACTCGTGCAATATTTAATGAAGATACACTCTAAGTTTCCATAACAAAGAATGACAGCAAACATGTTGGCAACACCTGAGAGTACCTTGTTTTCACCAAAAGTCCTGAAGGCTGAATTGAAAACGCAATTAATAGCTGACAATAGGAACCTGAACTGGGACAAAAGCAATGACCTAAATCAAGGTAGAACGATACACTAACCCTTCTCCATGGTCTGTCCCTGGTTCAAAGATTAATCTGTGTGGGTCAAAAACGGCAGTCTTGCTTCTTTAACATAGAAAGCAGTTACTAAACTTACCCCATTCCTTGTTTTCACTCAAAAACACTACAGTGAGGTCCCTGAAATGCATGAAATGTTTGCAGCTTACATGTACAAAAGTCAAAGAACAAATATGTACGTTGTTAGCCTCCCCACTCCCAGATCACTTGTCCGCACAGCTTCCTGGCAATCTCCAAACTTGAAAACTTCAGCCTACGAAGGCATAGACTCCTGAAACAAGGTTGGGCTCAAATGACCCACAGTAGGAGTTCTCTATTTCGCTGTTCCTGGAAAACAAGCTAAATGGAGCCTCAGTCATCCACTCCCAACACAGGCATGTTACCACCTACCCAACTCCATTACTGTTTTCACAATCAGTCCTCCCTCTGCCCAACCCTCCATCTCCATGGGAAGGACATCAGCGCGTTGGGCAAAGAGGTGGAGGTGACGAGACACCTGCTGTGGGCCATAGATCTATGTAGTTCAGCAATCTCCAGTGCCTTTGGACTCAAGGGGACCCCCTCTGTAATTCCGGGTGCAGGTGGAAGATACCACATTCCTACTTGCTATAAAGAGAGTGTTTCCAAAGGCTCAAAGGTTTAATATGTTTTCACACAAACCTTAAATTTTGCTGGTTCCTCCAATTTAACAAGCAAAACAGCAGCAACCTGTTCAGGCAGGACGCCCTTGAGCCCCTTATTTTAATCTGCTTTTTTAGACAACTACCAACATCCTGTGTCCTTCCTTCCTGTAATTTCTCTTTACCTTGTCATACCCTACCATTCTGATCTCTTTTCCCTCATCTGATGTCTAATCTCTGCTCTAAGAGCCTTATTCCTATCCCAACCTGTGTTGTTCCTCTTGAAACGTGGATTCCCCTGCTAATTCCATTCTTAGCCTCTTCCATTGCATTCACTAGACCTTTCCATAATTAAAACACTCACCCAAAGGATGATAAAGAAGGAAGTGTACTGGGCTTAGAAACCTATACTAATCTCATTTCATCACTCACTGTAGTCAAATAAGTCACTTTAATCTCTTGGAGTTCAAACTCCTCATGTGATCAACCACTTGACCAAAACATTAATGGCAGCATGAAGTACTAGGGGTGTTTGCAATAATTAATTGATAACATTCCTTCAACACCTGGAATTCTATGTATTTTTGGTTCTGTCTAGAAAAATGGAGAATACTTAGCTGGCAGAAGTGGAAAAAAATAACAGCAACAAAAAAACCCCAAGAAAAGCAGAGAAAAAGGTAAAAAATCAAGAAAAGTCATGGAAGAAGGAAGAAAGACTAGAAAAAAAGAAAAAACTTCCTAGAATGAGGGAAGCGTACTAGCTTAAATGGAAACACAGTAATGGGAGTCAGTAAGTAGAAAAATCAATGAAAAATATCCTCTCAATTTGTGCTGAATTAACACAACAGTGTATACATAGATGATCTTCACTTACAGAACAACGATTCGTCCCAAGAAGGGTACATCGCATTATACCTGAAAACATTTATCTGATTAGGTCTTGCTTATGTACATCCTGTGGTTCTGTGGCCACAGCGAACTGACATCTGCCCTCAACACTGATGGTGAAAACAAGGTTCTCGTGACTGCTGCAATTGTCAAGTACATTAAGACAGAGCTTGGGCTAACTGGGCTTGATAGGAAACTTCTAAATCAGCACTAAGGCATCACTAAACGGGACTCTCTGAGGCCACCTGACTTGTACCTGAATCTTGAATCCAGTCCTGTCCAGGCACTTCTCAGTATAGGCTGAGGGACAAGAGAACGGACTTGGGAAACCAAGCAGGCTGAAGGTCACATCACATGTCAGCCACTTGGTAACTATGGAATCAGGGTTAAATTAATCCACCTCCTGGAACCATACTCCTCTAATGAATAAAAACGGCCGAACAGCACAGCTACTTTGCAAATCTACTGTGCCGACGACCTGGGATAACCAATGTTAGGCACATAGTATAGGGTCTAGCCCAGAGCAGAACACTCATTAAAGCTTACTGGCTTCTCTCCGCAGTCTCTTAGTTAACATGCAATTTTAGAAATCCATAAAATCCTACCTGCTTGCATGGTCGCATTGAGAACACTCATCCACTGTTAAAAGAAAAAAATTCAAATACATTGTAAATACACAATAGAAAAACACAGAACTTTGAAAGCATCAGACTGAAGTGATGAAAAAATATTTCTTTCGGAACATCCCTGAAGACTATAGTAGAGTGAATGTTACTGATACAACTGGTGGGCAATTAATACATGAAGAACTTTTACTTCCTCTCCTATATATATATGTGTGTATATATATTTATATTTATATATTCATACATATATACGTACACATATGTATGTACATGCATGTACTTATGCATGTTTGTATGTATTATACATTTATATCTAATGAGAGAAAAATAAACGGGATGTGCAATCATTTGATAGCTACAAGTCAAGTGCTACTTACAATGATTGTAATCCTTACCAAACCCATCGGAGTGAACGAAAATGGTATCAGTAGTAAAATCAGTATCATAAACTAACACGGTCCAATTTAAATAGCATGATTTTTCTGCACTTCTGTCATGAAGAGCAGTTAGAAGAGAGTCCACTTGTTTTGCTCTGACACAGTACCGCTGTGCCGCTCTTCAGTCAAGGGTGTTCAGTTTAGGATGAAACACCCTGTCATTAGCAGCTTAGTCAAAGGCAGTCTACTTTGCAGCACGGCAAAACACAGGAAACAGACTCTTTCTGGCCCTCTCTCCAGTGCAGGGTAAGTATGAAAGACTTTGCGATTCCAGTTTTATCAAGTCTAACCCCTGAGACTGTTTCCCTCCATTGCTGGAGAATCTATCCGGCTCACCTCATAGAGCAGGAAGGTCCAAAGAGTTATTGCTGTACAGCAGCGTGTGATGCCATTTTTCTCATCCCTCCCCATAGTGGCAAATGTGTATAGAAATCATGGTTTTTTACCTTGTAAGTCATATGTCATCAAATCCTAAGCCGATGTATAACAGCAAACAAACAAACACCCCCCCTCAAAAGACAAAGAGGTTATCTTGAATAACTACCTTCAATGACCCTGGAGTTTTAAGTTTTTAAACAGTCAAAAAGATGGCCACTGTATGATTCCAACTATATGATATTCAGAAAAAAACAAAACTATGAAGCAGTAGAAAGACGTGTGGCTTCCGGAGGTTAGGGAGAAGGGAGGGCTGAGGAAACGCCACAGAGGGTATCTAGTAGTGAATCTATTCTGTGTGAGACTGGAAGGGGGGAGACCTGTCATTATACGTTTGTCAAACCCCACAGATTGTACAACAGCAAGAGTGAGCTCTAACGTAAAGTGTGGGCTGTGAGTGGTCATGCTGAGTCAGTGCAGTTCATGGGTCGTCGTGAATGTACCACCCGCGGGCAGGGTGTCAACAGTGAGGGAGGCTCTGTGTGGACGGGGACATGGGTTTTGAGGGAACTTTCTCTACTCTCCACTCAATTTTGCCCTGAACCTAAACCTGCTCTAAAAACGAAGGCTTACTAATTAAAAAAAAAAAAAAGTTTTCCACTGAACCTGCTATTACCAGATATGAACACATTAATGCTATTTTCAAAATACAGTCACCTTGAAAATGAATATAAAGATCCAGTATCAGAATATGATTATTCACCCAACCGAATGAAGCATATGAAAAGCCATAAACAAAGCAAGTGATTTTTGGAATACTTACACAAGAAAATCACTGATAAACGTGACTGAACATCTCGCTTTAGCATGCTGAATAGGGATGCCAAGTGAATCAAAATGGAATCGTCCCTGTACTTACAGGACAACTTTGATTCTCATTGTAAATCAAAAATCATTGTGCTGATTTTATTCAAAAGCTATATTGAAACATTAATCACACAAAAAGATTGTAATTGCCATGGTTATTGCCATAGTAATGTATGTACAATACCTTTGAAATACTCACGAAAAGGCAAAAAAGTAACCAGCACTGCAATTTTTAATGGATGATACAACCAAAACCAGTACCAAGGCACGTCACCATATTACTTGCTATTAAAATAAAATTTTAAGCTACACCAAAAATTAAGTCATGCCTATAACTGCTGTGCAGAAAAGATTTCATACAGCAGGCCTGACTGCTATCCTTTGAAAGTCCTGCTTGGATGGCTGGCCCTTGGCTGGTATCTGGAAACCTGCATATGGGGAGGGTTCCCACCATTCCCTAACTAAGTGTGGCTCACCGTGCCTGAACTGCTTGTACAAACAAGGTGGTTCATGCTGGACACTCGCTTTCCTTCTGGGAATCAGGAATGTTAGCACCTGCTAGGGGGACGCTGCCTATGTGACTGACGTGCCATGAAAGCACTCCATGAAGGCACTGAGTCTAATGAGACTCCGGTACCACTAGACAGCATTTCACATGTGGTGCCAGAATTTAACAGTGGGGAATTAAGCACATCCTGCTAACTCCGCAGGACATGCGTCTTAGAAACTTGCGCCTGGTTCCCTCCTGTCAGACACTGTCACATACACCTTTTCTATTTGCTGATTTTGCTCTCACTGTAATAAATCACAGGCATTAGTACAGCTATAGGCTGAGTCTTGTAAAGTGCTCTAGTGAATAACCAAACCTAGGGGTGGTGTTAAGAATCTCTAATAAATGGCATTATATGAAATTTTCATTCTTTGGGTTGATGCTTTCTACATGATTAAGGTCAGAAGGTGATTTTGCAGATTACCTATCATTAAATTTGTTTTTTTTTTATTCTTCTTTTGCAGATTCCTGTAGAGCTAGATATATTTGAATAAAGGCATAAAGAGGATAAATGAAATGATGTCAGAAAATACTGTAAAACAAGCAACCATCCTATTTTAATCAGAATAAAAAATAAAACATCCTAATGACAACATGTTCTATCAGTTCCTATATAGCAAATGAAGAGATCACACTGTCAATTTTCTACAACTAGGTAGGGTTTATGTCCTTTTTATAAGAGTTATGAATCAATCAAGTAACTGGGATAATTACAGAAAAACATATATCTATCACTTGTAGTATAATAATGTACACTGATTATAGAGTTCCTTTGCTTTCTAAACTTCTTTATTGCTTATAAAACTAAAAACATAGCTCTAGTATGAAAAAGCAGTGGTTAACAGAATATGTGAAAAGGAAACAAAAAATTATATCCATGTAGGATGAGTTACCCATGGATATACCAAGAAACTCAACATTCAGAGGAAAAAAACGTGTCTTCCCTATTGACCTGCTGTTCTTCTCTCTCCATCTGATAATGTCCTAGTCACTCTTCTCATGTCCCATTGAAATGCTAGTGCACATTCTGGAAACCTAGGAATCATCTTAGTTTTCTCACTCCCCACTAACTTTTTACATTCAATCATCACTAAATTGTATTAACCATAACACTCTCCAGGCTCTGCTTTATTTTTCCACAGCCACTGTCCTAGTCAAACAGGGGCTCTTAGCAGATGGCTTTCACAGGGGGAAGAAATGAAACACCACCGACTCTTATTGTTGCTTCCTAAATGAATAGGATTTATTTTCAGCAAAACAAATGAGAAAGACATTAGCCAGCAAAGACCAACATGTTAAATTGAATAAATTAACCTTCCTGACTTTTTTTTCTTTCAAAATGGATGGGTGAAAAATATCACAATGGACTGATACTAGTCCAAGGAAGTAAAAGCTTCCTTTGTCTGCCACTTATTTTCATGTGCTTTTCTTCAATCTATCCTCTATGTGAGGGGCCAGCAAACTCCAACCTGCCATCAATTTTTGTAAATAAAGCTTTACTGTAGCACAGTCTTGCCTATTCAGTTGGCCCACGACTGCTTTCACACCATGATGGCAGATTTGAGTAGGTATGACAGAGACCACATGGCCTAAAATCAGGCCCTTTACAGAATAAGCTTGCTGGTCCCTGCTTTATACCACAACCAGAGTGTCCGAATGCCGTCTCATCTTGTTCCTAGTCTGCTCAAAACTCTCCCATGATCCCTGCAGTAACCATTGCTGAGTCCCTGCCCACTTGCCATTTCTTCATCTTCATTCTCACTGGAGAACCACAATGCTGTTTGGATATTTACTGTCCCAATACACAAAGAACATGGCCTCTCTCCAGCTCAACAAAGAAAAATGATTATACTAAGCTAATCACAGTGACTGCTTTACCCCTAACTGCTGTGGGAACCAGCATGTGCTGTACCCTAGCCTGGAAATGTTAAGGGATATACTGGCAGCCTCTCAGTCTTCTTCCTATTTAAAAGAATCACATAGCTGAACATCACCGTTTATCAGGGAAACAGATATCAAAACCACAGAGCAATACCACCTCATTACTGTCAGATGGCTACCATCAAAATGGCACCATATAACAAATGTCGTCAAGGAAGTGGAGGAAAGGAAAAACAGAGCCTGCACTGTTTTTGGATTTGTAAATTGTTATATTCACTGGGGGAAACAGTATGGAGATTCCTCAAAATATCAGAAATAGAACTGCCATGAGATCTTGCAATTCTACTTCTGGGTATTTGTCCAACGAAAACCAAAACAGTAATTTGAAAAGACATCTGCACCTCTATGTTCACTGCAGCAGTATATATAATAGCCAGGATATGGAAGCAACATAGGCGTCCTTCGATAGATGAATGCATAAAGAGGATTTGATATGTGTGTGAGGTGTGTGTGTGTGTGTGTGTGTGTGTGTGTGTATACAGTAATACTATAACTGATATTGGAATAATTAACTCATCCTTAATATAACTGATATAATAATAACTCATCCATAAAAGATGAAATCTTGCCCTTTGTAACAATGTGGAAGTTCCTAGAGGTATTATGTTAAGTGAAAGAAGACAGAAAAAGACAAATACCTTATGATGTCATTTATATGTGGAACCTAGAAAAGCAAAACAAACAAAACAGAAACAGACCCATAGCTACAAAAAAGCAACCTGATTGTTCCCAGATGAAAGGGAGTTGAAGAGATGAACGAAAAAGAAAGTGAATGAGAAGTACAAACTTCCAGTGATGAAATATCTAAGCCACAGGGATGTAGTTAACAGCACAGGGAAAATATCAATAATATTACAGTCACTTTGAAGGGTGATAGATGCTTACTAGACATATTGTGGTGATAACCTCGCAAGGTATATCAATGTCAAATCACTATGTTGTACACCTGAACTGATATAATGTGGTATGCCAACTACATAACACAGAAATGCAGTCCTTCAGCCTTTGGATATTGTCCTGTGAGAATATGATGCTTGGAGCCGTTGCTAATTAACCAGCCAGCAAATGAGACTTAAACAAAACACTGACAACCTCACAACTGAAACAGGGACAACAACAGGCAACTCATGGCATCACAGAACCATCAAAACCATCCTGGTGCCTCCTGTTGTAACCACTGTTAATTAGGTCACCTATTACCTGCAGCTAAACTATTCTAACTGATATATTTCCCAAGGCCTACAGGATAAGAGCAACTCCCTTCTCTAGAACTAAAGACTTTCCTAAGCTCGCCTTACCTAGGTGTTCACCACCTTCTCAACCATTCCCACAGCACGCTTTTTATACCATCAAAACTGAACTGCTTGTAAATCCTGCGAAGTTCACTGTGTATCTTAGCCTATGTCTGCAGTTCCTTCTGCCAAACCTGTAATCTTGATTATTGTTTCCCCTGCCCAACACGGTCCTGCCTCTTTATCTGGCCAACTCACACTCACACTGCATACTTCCCTTAAATCCTACCCAGGTTTTTACAACCGAAATCATCATCATGGACATAAAGTGTCTGGCCCACGAGATCTGACAATTAGGTTCACGAAGTCATCCTAGAAAAAGTGCTGCATACCTCATTGCTGAATATCAGTATGGTCACATTCTAAGTACTCCCCTTGGGAAGCTGTGCACCGATGCCAGTGCCTAGTCCACCCTTCAAAGCAATTTTGGAACTCTTTTTCTGGAATGGCCATCAGAGCTGTTGTTGTATTACTCTTGATGTCCCGAATGTCATCAAAATGTCTTTCTTTCAGTATTTCCTTAATCTTCGGGTAAAGAAAGAAGTCATTGGGGACCAGATCAGGTGAGTAGGGTGAGTATATCAATACAGTTATTTGTTTACTGGCTAAACACTCCCTCACAGACAGCGCCGTGTGAGCTGGTGCATTGTCGTGATGCAACAGCCATGAATAGTGGGCCAAAGGTTGAGGTTGTTTTCTTCTAACATTTTCATGCAGTCTTTTCAGAACTTCCAAAAACTAAACATGCTTAACTGTTTGTCCAGTTGGTACAAATTTATAATGAATAATCTCTCTGATATCAAAACAGGTTAGCAAAATTGTTTTGATTCTTGATTTGGACTGGAAGAACTTTTTTGGTCATGGAGAATTGGCTGACTTCCATTGTGCACTTTGATGCTTTATTTTAGAATCGTATTGGTATACCCAGGTTTCATCACCAGTGAAAACACGGCTCAAAACATTGTCTTGCCTCTCCAAAAGGTCTTGGCAACCTTTGACTCTCCTTTGCTTTTGTTCATCGGTGAGCCCCTTTGGATCTATTTTTGCACACACCTTTCTCATGCCAAGATTTTCAGTTAAAATTTTCCTAACTGTTTCTGTATCGATGTTTACTTGGTCTGCTACGCTTCTCACAGTCAGCCAATGATTTTGACTCACAATTCAATGAATTTTTGCAATGTTTTCCTCAGTTCTGGTCAATTCTGGCCACCATGACGTCTCTTCATCAGTGACACAATCTTTCCCCTCAGAAAAATGTTTAATCCATTTGTTCATGGCCGTTTTCTTCATGACATTATCCCCATGAACCTGGACTAACATGTTCCTGATTTCACTTCCACTCTTGCCAAGTTTAACAAGAAATTTAATGTTTGATCATAGCTCTGATTCAAGCTCAGACAGCCTCGCAATGGCACACAAAAACATGCAACAACAACGAGCAAGACACTGCCACTCAGCAAGACACAGCCACACATCAACACAAACACAACTCTGAGACACTGATATACCAAGGTTATGAAACCTTACTGAGCTGTTTGTACAGTGCTGCCAATGTAAGCGCACGGTGGCAAGTTCTCAAACTTAATTGTCAGATCTGATACTACACACCGAATAACAAACAATAATGATAATTATAAGCTCTCAGTGGGCTCTGGCACCTAGTAAGCACTGTGTAAAGTATAATAAATAATAAAAATGACAATAATAAGAACACGCTCTTGGAGGTAGGGACTGTGGTTTTAAAATGCTTGTCTTCTACAACATCAAAATAACACTTAGTGCCTAAAAGACTCCTGATGGTTACACAGCAAATGGCTGCAGAGGCAAATAAATAAATAAATGAAAAGATCGCCCTTGAAAATTCTGTTTTAAGAAACCATAGAAATAAACCAGGGACAGCTCTAAAGTCTTAGGGGCACATTAAAGATCAAATTCCGTTTCATCTCTGTGTTTCCTATAACTTGCAAAACCACCGACACAAGTGCTTTGATAGAGGTCTACTAAGTTAAAGGGGTCCTCGGGCATTTCAGATTGCACAATGTGCCACATTCAGTAAGCAGAATAGCGTTTTTGTCATTGTGAAACTTTTCTGTACTTTTATTATAATCTTTTGAGTCCTAAGTTAGGCTATGGGAACATTTATTATGATTATCTTTTGACTAATGGCTACAGAGCATATTATTCTAGAGAAATTACACTGTCATGACAACTATCCAACTAACAGAAGAAAACATCTTCTAATGAGGTCAACATGTCTCACTCTGTTTTGACTTATGAGGAAAAAAGGTGATAATAGTGAGACCTTGTTGGCATATCCACATGGAAAATAACCCATGCTTCTCAACAAGGCACAGCTTTACTGACTTGTATCAGTAGATACGTTTTAAAAACAGTCTCACTGCGATTCCTTCACACTGGCTAAGTTTTGCAGCTCTTATTGTTTGCCATTTGTTTGTGGGACTAGGAAGGTATTGTTGAGTTCCTAGTTTTAGTTACATTATGGTGAGACAAACCACAATGTAATAACAAGAATTCAATCACTACATGTAATCCATTTGCTGTAAAATTTAAACAAATATTTATTTTTACAAGTCCAACTTATTGTCCAACTTATAAGGTGATTATAGAAGCAACATACAACATACTAATTTAAAAATCATTTTTCTTATTTACACAAATATCATATGGGATTGTAGGGGTCATGACTAGATAAATGAGTTTCTTTTCTCTCAGATTTTAAATTACCTACAATTAACTTTTATAATAATTCTGAATACTAGACTATGAAGAAAGACATTAACTAACAAAGAAAAAATATACATGCAATATACACATTTTTTTTAACAGCTCTTTCAATAGCAAAACTTTCTTAGTCTTACTGTATGTCTGGTAGGACCACAAAGAATACTTCACCATTAAGAGTCTTACCTCGACTGTTACTGTCAGAAGACGTTTTACATCTCCTTTCCTTTTTATAATCAGAAATTAGTTGGGCGTTGCTATGTATAAAAGAGGTGAGAATATTACTGTTTTAATACTGACAGGAAAACATTTATCAAAACATGGAATTCTTAGAGTATTTCAGGTAATGTCTGAGCTAATATAAAAACTTGAATTATCCCATACGCTTCAATTTTGTAAGTTCTAAAGACAAACAAATAAAGAAACAAAAACTCATAGACACAGACAACAGTTCAGTAGTTGTCAGAGAGTAAGTGGAAGACGGGATAGTAGAAAAGGGTAAAGGGGGTCAAACATATGGTGACAGAAGGAGAACTGACTCTGGGTGGTCAACACACAATGTGATATATAGACAATATATTAAAGAATTGTACGTTTGAAACCTATGTAATTTTACCCCTATTGTCACCCTATGTCACCCCTATAAATTTAAGTTAAACCCCTATGTCACCCCTGTAAATTTAAGTTAAAAAAACCCATAGTAAGTTGCACAAAATGTTTCTTAAGCATGTGATTAAAGAAGACAAAAGAGCAAGGTGAACCAGTCATGCTGAGGGCACTACAGTTCAGTCAGTTAATTAGAATTAGCAGGGGCGAGAGCTGAGAACTCAGAAATCCTAGTTCTATAGCCCACAAGATCCGTTTTCGGGGAAGTCACCGCTGTTAGGCTCAGAGCTTTCCTCTACAAACCAAGCATCTCACTGCCTTATTTTACAGGTTGTCAGAGGATCAAATAGGTAATACAGCAAAATGGTAAGGCAATGGAATAAGTATTTTTGAGCTTTAGTTTTTGAAATTATTTTGGAATTCCAAATAAACCTAATGTGTGCTTTTCATAGGTTCTATTTAACATTCAAATGTTGCAGTTTACAGAAAATGTTTTTAATTTTGGTTATCAGCTACTCTCTTTATGGTTTGTAATTCAGTACATCTCAGCTATTATGTAATTTGTAATTAAATGCGTTTAGAAATATGTTACCTGAATAAGTCAGCTAACAAAACTGCCCCCTATTATTGTAGCTAATCACACCAGTGGCAGAAAAGTCACAGAAGTCAAAACCTGGCTTGGACTACTTCCGTCTCATGTCTACCTGCTGAAACTCTGACCTCTCAGATCTTTCTAACCTTCCTAGGCATCCCCAATTGACTTGGAAGACAGAACACATGCACCCTTATGAGGCGTGGAAGGTGTGTGGCCATTCTATCACCAAGTAACCTCCTTTAGATCCAGAGCTTTCTGTTTACTGGCTTCCGTGTCAGGCAAAACTTTAAATATTCTGAAACCTGAGGGAGAGTCAAGTCACTGGCCAGATTTTCATTATTTTGGAAAACAGATCACTGAGCCTCATCTTAACTAAGGAATCACAGGCAAGTTAGTGTCTACTACTCTGGGAAAGGCGCATGGGAACTTCCAGGACCTAAGGAAAGATACTCCATGGGATAGCAAGTGGCCTTGGGGTACAGATCTGGTAACAGGAGAAAGGAAAGTCTGATCTTTTCCTGCAGCATTACTGGCACCTCTCTGACAGCTCAGAAAGTTCCAACTAACATGTGCCGGCAGAAGACACAACAAGACACTCAAAAGGGTAAGTCATCATGGTGTTTGGGCTAAGATGTGGGCCCCGCATAGTTTTTCAGTGTTGGGGAAGGCTGTGTGTGGCTAAAGCTAGAAGTCCAGACTCCCGGGACAGGGAGCTGGTGCTCTGGAATAGGAGCTAAGGATGTAATCGAGCATCTGCACGTCAAGTTAAAAATATCGCCACTTTGAAGTCCAAGTGTGGAAAACCATGGACACAGAGGACTCGGGATCAGCAAGGGAACCTTGGAGCATAGGGAGTCATGACGACAGGACCGTTTCTATAGCAACCGTGCAGCAACACAATCGATGGAAACCAATGAATGACCAGAATGACCTTCCTTCCCTCTCCATCTAACTTGTGAAAGAGGATGGTCCCCCTTGGACTTAGGGAACACTCTGGCTTCTTGAAAAATTCAAGAGGGGAGCATAGCCATTAGCCTCCAGAAAATAGAGAATTTCCTGCTAAACTGTACATTTTACACCCCCAAATAACTAGTTGGAAAAGTCAGAGAAGAGACATTATTGGTACCTGACACACAGGGGTTATGCTTGGAATGAAACGGAGAACGTGGGGATCCCTAAAGATAAAGGTCTTCAAAGTTCTGGGATAAGGAATCTGTCCCTTTGCTACGTCTCACACGTCTGACTGTTTGTTTGTTTTCTGGCTGAGGATGTCTACTAACTCACTGACATTCCCCCCCTGCCTGACCTCAGTTAGGACGTCTCACCTGTTCCCTAAGCTGTTCCCTAAGAAGTAACAGTGAAAGTGTCTGGAAGCCCAGTTTGTTGATAACTAGCATTTCAATGTACACACTTACTCCGTCAAACCCTTAGATAAAGCATATTCTTCAGCGGTCCATCCAATGTCATCTTGAGCAAAGACATCTGCACCTGCCTGAAGCAGAAGCCGGAGTGTATTTGAGGACTTATTCTTTGCAGCAAGCATGAGGACTGTTCTGAAATAACGGAGAGACAACTTCACCCTTAGGAACTTAAATTACGTAAACAGCAACATTGAGAGACTTTACCAAGTTCAATATATTGCTTATCTGTAAAGAATTGACCATTTACATGCTTAAGTGTTCATCTTTGTAAATTATGTCCAAGGCTAAAATGAAGGGACATAAAAACAAAAAAAAAGCCTCTTGCCCCACTGGGTATTACCTAGAGGGTGCTAATTTAAAGTTCTCTAATAGCCAAGTAACTCTGCTGAGGTCACTTATCTGAAGTAGGTGAAGATTTCAATGAAGAATTTCCCGTTTCTTCCTTAGTCTTATATATGGTGCATCCAAAGTCAGCTAGAAGTCAAGTAAGTTAAAGCTACTTGGCAGGCTCAAAACAATAATATTAGTACTAATTCTAGTAAACATTGTCATCGTTGAGTTAACGGTGCTCATAAGCATGTGCTGGGCACTGAATCACATGCCAGGTCATGACACACGACCATACTTGAAGGAGATATTATTTCCCTCGTTTCCACATCGGGAAACATGTTTGGTGATGACAGTAATGTTCCCATGGTCACACACGTGACACATAGGAAAGCTGAGCATTGAAGCCAGTCCTGACTGAACTGAAAGCCCATCTCTTTTTTAATCACCCATCCATGACTTGTTTCATTAAAGAAGTTTATTCAGTTAATGTTGTCTTTCTCCCTTCTACCCATACCAATTAAAAATGATTTAAAAAAACCATCAAAATAGACTAGAAACGAAAAAGGATAAAAACTGAGGAATATCTGGTAGTAGTAATTCACAGTCACTTAGGGCAAACCCTATAACATCAGTATTCCTTGAAGAAAACAAATTAAAGCAGAGTCATCCAAACAACAAAATCAACTCCTATTTACGTTTAACGTGCATCTTTTAAGGAAACCTGAATACACAGTAGAGGTTAAAAAAAACTGTCAGAGAGACTAAATCCAATATTGTATCATAAACTAAGTTAGAGTCCATACTATACAAAACTAGTAAAGTTACTGTGAAAACCCTTTAGCTAATATAATACCATGTGACCAAAAACTGCAATGACAAATGACATCAGTCGATATCATAAATGAATATGAATCCTGCAGGATACGGTTCTTCCTGTTCACCAGGCAGAATAATTGCTTTTCTACCTAACTGACGATGTGCCGATATTTTTCACTTTGTAATTATAGGTTAATCCTCTTCTTATTTATTTAATCTTTCTGACTTGAGTAACTGTTACCGCTCTAAAACAGTTCTAAGTTAAAAAAAAAAAAGAACAAACAAATGTACCTTTTCCACTTATCAACTGCATGTATGTTTGCATGTCTCTCGAGTAAAAATTCCACCATTTTCCAGCGGTCCTTATACGCAGCAAATAAAAGTGGTGTAAAATCAAACTGTAAAACAGAGAAAACAATTTATAGCTTAAAAAGCTAGATAGTTCTAAATTGAATTTGAAAACTCATAAAAGATCCTCTAAACTTGAACATACACTAGAGAAAGTAAATAAAAAGTAGCCCTCTGTGTTGTCGTCTGCTGCTCCTTCCCTTTAAAATATCCTCCTCCTTCCTCTCCAACCGATGGACTTCCACCTCATTCTCCAGAACTCCCTTCAAACACTGACGGTCCTGGTGCCAAGAACTTTGCTCCCATCACAATCTCTATCGCACTATACTGCAGTTATTTTATCGTTCCCCACCTGAACCCAGAGCTTTCTGAGGGCAGGGGCTATTCTTCATCCCTGTATCTCCAAGCTCGAAAACATAGGCGTAAATGCTTTAAGTCGTTTTATTGAATTGATAACCTAAATAATTATTTCTGGGGTAGAGTTTGTTACATTATATTCCAAAGAATATGTACTTTAGCAGAAATTAATTACTGTGCCCCACTAGGAATATTCCAGAAAGATCACCGGTATTTGAGAAATATAAAACTGTGCTTTATATGGCTATTACTAAAGAAGTGTTTCAGGTCGCTTAATCCCGATTTGACAATACTTTTCTGTGGCAAACATGAACATTTGAAGTATCATAGAATTTCAGGGATACAGTTTGGAGAGCTTTCCAACAGAAGTGAAGGTTTTCTGCAGTTTATACAAACTTGCTTGCTTCTCTTCTATCCATGTTCTCAGGATCCCAGATGTCAACTTCAGGCTCTCCTGCTCCAAAAGGGTCACTAAGGAAGTGGACTCTAAATTAAAAAGAGTTAGGCTTCAAATGACCTTTGATTGCTTATCACTAAATGGTCCATGGGTTTTCTCCCATTATAAGACGATGGGATTTTATCTTGGCTGTTGGTAAGCTCAATGTGAAATTTTATTCTCAGTTACAAGGATAATCTTGGGACCTCAATGCCTATCTACTTTTTGAAAAAATCTGTTTTTTATTCTGGTTCTATTTTAATTGCTACTTAAAATTATTTTATAGCTCAGGCAAAATATAACTCCGAAATAAAACATCATGGCTTATCAGTTAACGTTTTAATACTGATCTATATGGTTGATTTTTAGCATCATGAAAGTGACTAAATCACTTGCATTTTTAAGGAACCACGTTGAGGAGGATGATAGAATACTGCCTGGAATATGCATAACATCTACAACTATAACCATCATTGACCTCATAAGACTTAAAGACATTTCAATGGGTATGATTCTTTATAGGACGTATAATGATAAAGGAAGTTTTTTGTTTTTTGTTTTTTGTTTTTTTAAAAGAAAAACAACTTAGGAATTCTAGCTTGAAAAACTCACTCTCATTCTAAGGTGATTAATACAGAATACGTATAATAAATCAATATAGACTGTCTTGAAAATCTTGAAGTGTTTATCAAAATATTCTATAAAACAGGAATCGCACACTCCAGTGCTTACGGAGGCAAAGAAGGTGACCCAAGTAAGTGAAGAACCCAGGTGGGGACAGTAGCACACTAGGGAACACATGTCTCATATAAGAGGCGCAGCCTCGCCACAGGACACCCAACTGTAGTCAGGGCTCAAGGGGACCAGGCTTGATTCTTTCAGAGAAGCTTGACATCCTTATTTCTTCATGAGTCTCCAAAACTTTCGATGTTGACTCAACATATGGAGGTAAACTAAACATATCAAGGAGCCATAATTAGTCTATGGCCCACTTGGGATGTTTTATCTGCTGTTTCCAAACGTTTGTGTATAATGTGAATATTTGTATGTAAAATCTTTCTGTTTTTTAGTTATCATATGCTTCATTAAAAAACTGGGCCCCAACATGCAATAAAACTGTCATTTAGACTCATTACACCCACTTCAAGAATTTTTCCCATTCTTATTCAAACCATAATCTATTTGTATTCATTTTTCAGATTGTTAATCCAATGGACAATTACATTATAGGACTGCTGACACTAAATTATTGACACTTCCCATCTGTATTGCTACTAACTTCATGGGATTTCATGTTTAAACCTACCATCGTGATTATGCCACGGCTCTATGAATTTCACAGACATACTGAGAGAGTTTATCACACACTTTCGATCATTGCAGCATCATTTACGGTGGCCAAGGAATGGAGACAACCAAACTGTCCTTCAACAGATGACTGGATAAAAAAGATGTGGTATGCATACACAATGGCATACTACTCTGCCATAGAAAAAACAAAATGCTGCCCTTTGGGACAACACGGATGGACCATGACATTATTATGCTATGCAACACAAATCGGACAGAAAAAGTCGAGGACCATCCGACTTCACTCATGCGAGGGATATTAAACTGAAAGCAACAGACGAACAAGACAAGGAAACAAAAACTGATAGACACAGACAACAGTTCAGTGGTGACCAGAACGTAAGGGGGGGACGTCCCGGTGGATAGTAGAGAAGGGTAAGGGGGGGTCAAACATACAGTGAAGGCAGGAGAACTGACTCTGGATGGTGAGCACATACTATGACATACAGATGACGCATTATAGAAATGTACACTTGAAACCCATTTAAATACAATAACCATTGTCATCCCAATAAATTTAATTAAAAACAAAGAAAAGAAAACTGGAGATTTACAGAACAACAGGCAAAAAAAGTAGGTTCACAATTTCCTATTACTGCAGGAAAACCCCGCGTGCAGTAAGCATTTGTTGATCTAACAACCTGAGCACAAACAAACATGCAAAACTCTTAAAGGGCCCGATTCTATGCATTAGGAGACCACCCATCAGCAAGTTTCTAAAGATTCTCTGAGCACCAGTGAATGACTGATGGCTGAAAGGAAAAACGTGTTCTTCTTTAAGCCAGCAGGTACCACCAATGATATTTCCTTCCACTTCTCGAGCCCAGAGGTACAGACAGTTCAAAAGTCAGGCGAAGAGCGTTGGGAAGGAGAGAGCTGAAGGAGAATCACCTCTCAAACTCCACCTCTTCTAGAGATTTCTTAAGTATTTGAGATCTGCGAATTGATACATTGCACTAGTAGTTCTTAACCAAGAGTTGTATCAGAATCTCAGGGAGATATTTCTAAACAACACATGTCCAGGCCTTATTAGCTTTCCATAGTCAAAACCTTCAGGAAGAGCCTAGCTTGTAAATGGTTGTAAATGGTTTCCAAGTTCCTAGGGTGACCGTGATTCGCCAGCAGAATTCTAGCCGAGAACTAGTCCGGGAAACGATCCCTTCGGTCTTTTCTCTCGCCTAAGTCACCAATTTCCTCTGACATTGAGGATTAGGCCAAATAAAAGCGGAAGAGACATGTCACTTATGAAAACCACACTTAATTTCCTGGGTAGAAGTGGAAACGGGATTAACAATTAAAATGCAACTTGATTTCATTATTGCTAAACCCCTTACTTCTCATGGGACAGTCTACATTTCACAGCAGAGTTTAGACTCTTCCCTAGGTGGCTCTTTCTGCCAGAACAGATGACATGTCACTTAATTGTCTGTCCTTCCCTCCTTTCCCACTTAATTGCCGCCTGTTCACTGCAATCTGGTGGATTCGGAGCCTTCCCAGATGTGGTCTCAGGGGAATTTAAAACTCACTAACTCTCTCTCCCACACTAAGGATTATTATCCCCCAAAACTGAAGAGGACCTTGACTAAGCACATAAACTGAAGGAAAACAAAAATAAAAAGCCTCTTTTTATTAATTAAAGTTATTGGGGTGACACTGGTTAGTAAAATTACGTTGGTTACAAGTGTCATTTCTATGATACAGCATCTGTATGTCGCATTGTGTGCTCACCACCAGAGTCAGTTCTCCTTCCACCACCATATGTTTGACCCCTTTTTCCTCATCTATCTCCCCTCCCCCCTTTACCCTCTGGCAAATATTGAACTGCTCTGCTGTCTGTGTCCATGAGGTTTTGAAAAACCTCTTCTTGTTATTTCCCTTCAATAGCCAAATTTCCAAATTGCCCTGCATATTTCTGATGGTTATTTCCTTTCCCTTTCCTTTTTCCCTCTTAGGCTTTAGCCAATGAGTACTAAATAGCTTTATATAAATCATTTGTTTATAAACAAACAATTTGTCAACAGAGGGAAGATTTCTATGATATTGTAAAATGCTTTTTTGTTTGTTTGAGTTTTAAGGTAAAGCCGATTTCAAAGGCAAATTTTGCTTTCCTGCATTGTTTTGCATTAATTGGAAAACAACTCGGATGTGAAAAAACACTTAAAAAAGGAAGTGTTGCCTGTAACAAGTTTTGTTTTCACACGTAATTTGTCGTAAGTGCATAAAAGAGAGCTGTGCCCTCTACTGCTACTTTAGAGGTATCATCACGTAAAGTAAAATTTTAGAAAATTAAGTTCCAACTGTTTGCATTCAGGGAACGCTTGAGCTTCCAAAAATGTAAAATTGACCCTTCCTCTGTCAACCAAGGGCATTCCTGCTGGGGTTGCAGTGGCGAGCGGTGATGTACGTCCAGGAACAAAAAGGGGTGAACGTGTCCCCATCACCTGCTCCCTCTGTACACCTAAAACCTGCCCAGCACCTCCACAAGGCTGAGCAGGAGCCCCACTCCGAGGTGGAGACCTCAAGGGGGGCCATGGCTGGCAGAGTGGCTAGGAACGCAGGTGGATGCCCTTGCTGGATGTCCAAACGTGACTGGCTTTCCTGCCCTAATCTTCAGAATCCCCAAGGCCTGGGGTGCTCAGGGCCAGTGTCCTGCTGCTTCCCCTCCCTACCTGCACACCCCCAGCTCCCTGGCGGGACCCAGGCTCTACTCCTCCTCCCACCCACCCCCAGGAACACCCATCTCCTAGGCCCTGCCCTGCAGCAGCCACCCCCACATACTTCCCTCCCCCGGGTTCTTCAGTCCTTGGTGTGAGTGAACCTGGCACCGACTCCCACGCAGTAACAGGACTCTTACAGGACAGAGCTGGGCTCTTTCTGTGGCCACCCCACTTCCCCTTCCTGACTTGGCTTTGGACTTGTTTCTATGGCGACAGGGCCCGGTGTACAGCATGCTGTATATATCGACTAGAAATAAAATGCTTGTGGCTGAAACACATGTATTACAAATATTGTGTAAATACAGTCTGTGGATCTATACCTCATTGGTTGCTTCCATGTCTGCCTGGTGTTGCAGCAGCAGTTCAGCTATCGCGGTGTTTTGCCCCATGGCCGCGTAGTGGAGAGCCGTGTTGCCACGGAAGTCCTTCACATATGGATCCGCTCCATGCTGTAGTAGGATTGTTGCACACCCCTCTTCCTGGCACTCCACAGCCTGTCAGGATACGTCATTAAATAAACGGTAAATTATGGGAATTCAAAGTAAGCATTCCACAAGTTTCCACAATTAGTTATAGTTGATTGAGATTATTTCATTTTTATTCTAAATAATTAAATAAAATCCATCTCCTGTTGACAGAGCTGGCTACCACATACCTTTATTAGAGCTGTCTTGTTTCTGTTGTCACCGAAATTCATCTGGCAGTTTTCCTCTGCTAGAAGAGTCACCACTTCCTCATGGCCAAAGGCGCTGGCCAAATGGAGAGCATTCCTATGAGGGTGAGAGGACATTTAGGACATTACAGGGCACTGTCTCAAACATGCAGCTCTGCACGCAATTGTAAACATGACGCGCCACTCCAATGCCTTCAGAACCAACATGGAGTTTTCTTCTGCACAAAGTACAATCAATATTCACGAGCTCTTGTTACTCGCCACACTAAGGACAGAGCAGCCTATGTGACTACAGAGAGCATGCCCTGGGGAATCAGCTCAGCTCGGGTCTGATCCTAATTTAACTCGACCACTTATTAGCTGTCCCTTAGCCTTTATGTGCCTCCATTTCCTCATCAAAAAAATGGGGATAAAAACATTAGTTAACATCACAGGACACTGTTGTGGGCTTACATGGGAATCTATGCAAAGTGTTTACTTAGGTTCCTAGCACAAAACACACAGCTCAATAACTGTTTGGCAATATTATCAGAATCATTACCATCACTACTACTTTAAAAGACAACATTTCAATTAAGTAAAATGATATCATTCCACCTACTTTGCAGCTGTGTTTTAAGGATTAAGAAAGCACACTGTATTTCAGTGATTCTAAGATGCTTCTTTTCTCATATTTTAACACCTCTGACTCTGGAAGGCAATGTATAATTCAGAATGCCTTGAAAGTATAGTTGGAGCATTTAAATAATTTCTTACTGGTATTTACAAGAACGGGCATCCTACCACCCTGACGGGAAGTGAAATAATGGAAACACACCAGACCTTCCGCAGTTCTCATCATAAGTTGGCATCTAAATAAATGTTCATTCTTAAGAGCATCATGGGGAAAGAGGACTAACATCACCAAGAAATTCTTGTTTTGATTTTCAAGAAACCTGAAGCCAAAGGAGACTCAGCATTCAAGTGACTAGGGATGGCTCCTTTCATTGACTGTTTTGATTCATAGATTACATGAAAATCGGATGATTTCCAGTGATCGATACTCGTATTTAATACTATTGTACACTAGCTAAACAGCAAGTTTGGTCACTGTTCACAATGTCCTAACTGGAGAAATCCTTTTGTTTGAAACAAGGGAGGAAAAGCTTCAATGGAGATTAGGTACTAATACTTTCATTTACAATTTTTCATTTCGCTCCTACTGGGCAACATAAAGTTTTTAAGGATGAAGAGGGCCTGAGAGATAGATTCTGAGAGTCCCGAGTAGACTGTGTCTGCTCCGTAACAGTTATTCAGTGTATATCTGATGAATAAATGGATTGAAAGAAGGGATAACTCCCAGGCCCCCGCCGCCTCCGGCCCGTGCCCAGCGGCCCCCCAGGCCCGCTCACCTCTTCTGCCGGTCTCTGTCGTTCAGTCTCTCTGGATGGAGCGAGAGCAGCTTCTGCACTCCGGCCACGTCGCCCCTGGAGGCAGCTCTGTGGATTTTTTGGAGATCTTTGTCTCGGATGCAGTACCCGGACTCCGAGGTGACCCCACCTCCGGTCTCAGGCTGCCAGCCACCACCATCGCTCTGGGGTCTCCTTCGGAAACCCAAGCCGGACCTGACCTTCAGAATCCCTAAGCCAATGAACCTCCTCATGGCCAAGCCACGGGCTTCAGAACCTCCTCCGCACTTCTCACGCCTGTTTTCTCCGCGCCCAGCCAACAGTAGCCTCTAGAGCAGCCAACTCCAGTCGCCACAGTATCCCCGCAGGACAGCAAGGCGGTTTGGAATCTCTCCGCCCAGAACGGCCGTCGCCAAGCAACGGTGCACGGGGCAGAGGCCGAGGGCTGCGCATGCGCACAGAGCCCCGTGGCCAAGGTCAAGGGCACCCGGAGCCCACGTGCAAGGCCCAGGCGCCTCAAGCTTCAGAGGTGGCCTGTGGGCAGCGCTGAGTTCCATTCGGACCTCGGTGGGCGCTGGCCCAGGCTTCTGCTGGGTCGTCTGAGCAAAATGAAATAGGAAATTTCATTTCCTGAATTAAGAAAGCAGATATGTAACAGGCAGAGAACTTGGGGGAAGCAAAAACCATAAATGAGAGAAGAAAAAATACCTTTATGTACCCTAAAACTGAAATGTATTAATTTCGATTTATAAAACACAAAAGCATTTAAAAGCTTGATTTCCCAGAGAAAACTCTTGTATTTTTTTTGGGGGGGTGAAAATTGCTTTAATCAAGATATTTCACTGAATTATAAAAATATGATACTTTGTGTTTTTGATTTTTGGAGCCTAACCCCTTTTGTAGGAGCTCTTGTTTCGCATAACACGGCAGTTTTAGGGCCCTGGCAGCCGTGCCGCACGGGGGCCACCTGTGCACCACACGTCACAGGGGTGTGGCCTGCCTCTGAGGCCTCCGTGGCGCGGTTCTCCCGTGGGGATCCCGCTGACAGCGACAGCACCTCCGAGGGTGCCCTTCGCGGGCCTGTTACCTCCAATGACCGCGGAGCCATGTCCGTCCGCTCTGACCCAGGGCTCGCCCCCATCTGTCGGTCCAGAACGACCTACAGTAGAAAAAGGCAGAACGACAGGGGGGTGGAAAGGCGGACTTTTGAAAATCCACAAACAGTTGAAAGCAGACAATCGCAGCCATAGAAATGAACGAGAGCCGAGGCACTGAGACTGGAAAGGGCAGAGAAGGGGAAGGCGGACCCACAGAGGACTTCGGGGAGCCTCGGGACGCAGAGCGGCTGGCAGGCCGCGGGCGGAGGGCCACGCACCTGCGCCACCTGCGGGCGGCCGGGTCGCCGCGCGCGCCGGGGCTCCGGGCCCCGCCCCCGGGGCACAGCGGGACGCGGCCACCTGTCAGCGCACGGCGACTGGGCCCGGGCGGCCGGGGAGCAGCGCCGCCTGCAGCGGGGTGGCGGGGCCGAAGCGCACGGCGGAGAGGCAGCCGGTGAAGCCCCCGCGCCGGCTCGCAGCGTGTCCGGGTCCGCGCCGGGGGGGCTCTGCGGGCCAAGAAGAGGGCACACACGTGAGGCGGGGCCGCGGGCGGGGTCGCGGGCAGGGACCTCTCTGCGAAGCCTGGGCGCGGCCTTCCTCGGGAGACGCGACAGGGCCCCCTGTGGCCTCGGCCGAGGACCCGCGGGACGGCCTGCCCGCCGCCAACTGCACTTTCCCCAGCGGCGTTCACCGTGACAAACCAATGAAATCCCCCGCCACTTCCGTTTTCAAATGATCATTACAGTGGGCAACCTAAATGAGCAAACTAAACAGAAACAGTCTCAGAGATATAGAGGAAAAACCGAGGGTTGCCAGATGCTGGGGGGTGGGGGTGGGGGAGAAGCCGAGGGGACCAGAAAGTGCAAATCAGTAGCCACAATATTGCCACGGGGATACATACGAAAGACACTTTGGGGAATGTAATCAACAATGCCGTGAAAACCCTGCAAGCGTCAGACGGGCACCCGTCCCATCAGACAGACCGCCTCACGGACGGTGTAGACGCCCGACCCCTGCAGTGTACACCCCAGGCTGAACAATACTGAATGTCAACCACAATTTAACACATATATAGCCACAGGATGTGGAGTACAGCATAGGGAATAGTCAGTGGTACTGTAACAGCTATGAACACTGCCACAGGGGTAGTACATTGGGGGCTTATCACTTTGTGAGGGAAACTCTTGTATTTTGAAACGTTTTATTTTCAACCTCAATATCTATCACCTTAGACCCAAAAATCTTCTTTAAAAATTGGAGTATACTTTGTACTTATCTGCTTTTTGAATAAGGCCTGTGAAACTAGAAATCTCTTTCTCTTTTCAGTATATATGTTAAGAAAGAAAGGAAATTTGCTGTTTTGCCTCAGGATTTCACCAATTTATTCAGTCTAGAATGGCCAGAAAAGATCCACATTTCCAATCCTTTCTTTAGTTGGTATTATATTCACTTGTCAATTTGTGACAACTGGACCAGTATTATTATAGCCGGTTTGATTTTCAAACACCTTTTTAAAAACCCACCTTAAATTTGTCACTTAAATCCTTCAGTTGTCTTTCCAAAGGTGAGTTTGCATTAAGTTAATCAGTTCATAACTAACCACACTACTGACTGTTCATTTTTTGGCAGTGTCAACACACTTGTCTGTACAATTATTTTGCCAATATTTGAGTATTTAATCATTTTTTGTCATTATAAAACTGAGTGGGAAATATAAAAATGAATTTACCAACACCCAGAAGCACAGATCATACAGACATAATACAATTATTAAACTTAGACATGATTAGGCATTCTGAGAAACATCCCGTACCCCCTTCTTAGTCCCCTTCCCTCCCGCAAGCCCTCTGCCAGCAGCCTTTCGTCCCGCCCCCAACGCCCAAGCCCAGGTCTGTCTGCAGGCGCAGGCCTGCCTAGGCCTTGGGCTGCTTTCTCCAGCCAAGGATGTCCTTGGCACCTCGGGACCCAGCACAGGGGACGACTATCGCTCTGCCTGCACCTGGGCCCCGAGACAGAGACTCGGGGTGTCGCCGGACACCGGACCAAGGGGAAGGCCACCCGCCCCACACCACCGGAAAGATCTGTCTCCGCTGGACAGCACCGCGACCCCTCCCCGCCCCCCTTTCGTCTCCCAGGAGTGACAGGCGCCGTCCCTTCCCGCCTGCCTCGGAGGCCCCGCCCCCAGCACCAAAAGAGCTGGACAAAATGGCGAAAATAGGGAGCGCACGTGCCCTCGGGTTCCAGGAGAGACCACCACAGGGAAAAGCAGGCAGGCGGGCATGCACACAACCCACACAAGGAGGGTGTATGGGACTGCTCCTCTCCTCCCGCATTCGGGACCCCGGGACTCGGAGCCTGGCTGCAATCCGCGGACCCTGGAGGCCTGCCCCGGGGTCCCACAGTGACTGACAGCGCCCGGGCACTACCTCCGTAACGGAGCCCAGCCCCGGGCCCCACCGCACTCCGGTGGGGAAGCTGCCACTTCAACTCAGCCTCAGAGCGTCTGTCCCAGTTGGTGTCCCATCCTGTGCGTCCGTCCCCCCTCCTCCCCAACTCCCAACCCCTGTCTGTCTGTCTTCTGCCATCTCCAGGGAAGTGGTAGCGGCCCCGTGGAGCCACAGATGGCGCTAAGGGGCCTCGCTGCGGGCAAGGAGTAAAAGGACGTCCACCCAGGCGACTTTTGTAGGAGGTAGGGAGCAGGCGGGAGGCGGGGCCCTGCCGGAGCCGGCCAGCGGGGAGGTGCTCCCAATGGGAGCAGCCCTGCAGCCTGGTTCGCGCTCACCACACAGGGCGGTCCGCCGCTCTTGTGGCGCCGGGAGCCTGCTCCCAGCCTCTATGGCCACAGCGGCTTGAACGCGCCCGATCTCCTCTGATCTGGGAAGCGAAGCAGGGTCGGGCCTGGTTAGTACGTGGATGAAGTCCGCCCCGGAATACCGGGTGCCCTAGGCTTTGGCCAGCCACTCCTTTGGCGGCCGCCCTGTCCCTAGTCCTTAGGGAGTGGCCCAGCCCGCCTAATAAACCCACGCCAGGGGTGGCGCTTGGGAGGCTGGAGGGTTAGGGGGAGAGGAATGGGTGGCGCCACACAGCACTAAAATCTCGCTGCATTGGCCCCAGGCAAGCCCTTTCGTCCAGGCTCCCCCGCCCCCCCGCACCCCGTTCTTAGTCCCCTTCCCTCCCGCAAGCACTCTGCCAGCAGCCTTTCGTCCCGCCCCCAACGCCCAAGCCCCGGTCTGTCTGCAGGCGCAGGCCTGCCTAGGCCTTGGACGGCTTTCTCCAGCCAAGGACGTCCTTGTCACCTTGGGACACAGCCCAGGAGAAGACTATCGGTCTGCCTGCACCTGGGTCCCGAGACAGAGACTCGGGGTGTCGCCGGACACCGGACCAAGGGGAAGGCCACCCGCCCCACCCCACCGGAAAGATGTGTCTCCGCTGGACAGCACCGCGACCCCTCCCCGCCCCCCTTTCATCTCCCAGGAGCGCCAGGCGCCCTCCTTTCCTGCCTGCCTCGGTGGCCCTGCCCCCAGCACCAAAAGAGCTGGACAAACCGGCGAAAATAGGGAGCGCACGTGCCCTCGGGTTCCAGGAGAGAACACCACAGGGAAAAGCAGGCAGGCGGGCATGCACACAACCCACACAAGGAGGGTGTATGGGACTGCTCCTCTCCTCCCGCATTCGGGACCCCGGGACTCGGAGCCTGGCTGCAATCCGCGGACCCTGGAGGCCTGCCCCGGGGTCCCACAGTGACTGACAGCGCCCGGGCACTACCTCCGTAACGGAGCCCAGCCCCGGGCCCCACCGCACTCCGGTGGGGAAGCTGCCACTTCAACTCAGCCTCAGAGCGTCTGTCCCAGTTGGTGTCCCATCCTGTGCGTCCGTCCCCCCTCCTCCCCAACTCCCAACCCCTGTCTGTCTGTCTTCTGCCATCTCCAGGGAAGTGGTAGCGGCCCCGTGGAGCCACAGATGGCGCTAAGGGGCCTCGCTGCGGGCAAGGAGTAAAAGGACGTCCACCCAGGCGACTTTTGTAGGAGGTAGGGAGCAGGCGGGAGGCGGGGCCCTGGCGGAGCCGGCCAGCGGGGAGGTGCTCCCAATGGGAGCAGCCCTGCAGCCTGGTTCGCGCTCACCACACAGGGCGGTCCGCCGCTCTTGTGGCGCCGGGAGCCTACTCCCAGCGTCTATGGCCACAGCGGCTTGAACGCGCCCGATCTCCTCTGATCTGGCAAGCGAAGCAGGGTCGGGCCTGGTTAGTACGTGGATGGGGTCCGCCCCGGAATACCGGGTGCCCTAGGCTTTGGCCCACAACTCCTTTTGCGGCGGCCCCACCCCTCGTCCTTCGGGAGTGGCCCAGCGCGCCTAATAAACCCACGCCAGGGGTGGCGCTTGGGAGACTGGAGGGTTAGGGGGAGAGGAATGGGTGGCGCCACACAGCACTACAATCTCGCTGCATCGGCCCCAGGCCAGGCCCTTCGGCCCGGGCTCCCCCCCTCCTCGCACCCCCTTCTTAGTCCCCTTCCCTCCCGCAAGCCCTCTGCAAGCAGACTTTCGTCCCGCCCCCAACGCCCAAGCCCCGGTCTGTCTGCAGGCGCAGGCCTGCCTAGGCCTTAGGCGGCTTTCTCCAGCCAAGGACGTCCTTGGCACCTCGGGACACAGCCCAGGGAAAGACTATCGGTCTGCCTGCACCTGGGTCCCGAGACAGAGACTCGGGGTGTCGCCGGACACCGGCCCAAGGGGAAGGCCACTCGCCCCACCCCACCGGAAAGATGTGTCTCCGCTGGGCAGCACCGCGACCCCTCCCCGCCCCCCTTTCATGTCCCAGGAGCACCAGGCGCCCTCCCTTCCCGCCTGCCTCGGTGGCCCCGCCCCCAGCACCAAAAGAGCTGGACAAAACGGCGGGAATAGGGAGCGCACGTGCCCTCGGGTTCCAGGAGAGACCACCACAGGGAAAAGCAGGCAGGCGGGCATGCACACAACCCACACAAGGAGGGTGCCTGTGGCTGCCCCTCTCCTCCCGCATGCGGGACCCCGTGCGGGCTCGGAGCCCGGCTGCAATCCGCGGACCCTGGAGGCCTGCCCCGGGATCCCACGGTGACTGACAGCGCCCGGGCACTACCTCCGTAACGGAGCCCAGCCCCGGGCCCCACCGCACTCCGGTGGGGAAGCTGCCACTTCAACTCAGCCTCAGAGCCTCTGTCCCAGTCGGTGTCCCATCCTTTGCGTCCGTCCCCCCTCCTCCCCAACTCCCAACCCCTGACTGTCTGTCTTCTGCCATCTCCAGGGAAGTGGTAGCGGCCCCGTGGAGCCACAGATGGCGCTAAGGGGACTCGCTGCGGGCAAGGAGTAAAAGGACGTCCACCCAGGCGACGTTTGCAGGAGGTAGGGAGCAGGCGGGAGGCGGGGCCCTGGCGGAGCTGGCGCCCTGGCGGAGCTGGCCAGCGGGGAGATGCTCCGGATGGCAGCAGCCCGGCAGCCTGGTTCGCGCTTACCATACAGGGCTGTCCGCCACTCTTGTGGCGCCGGGAGCCTGCTCCCAGCCTCTATGGCCACAGCAGCTTGAACGCGCCCGATCTCCTCTGATCTGGGAAGCGAAGCAGGGTCGGGCCTGGTTAGTACGTGGATGAAGTCCGCCCCGGAATACCGGGTGCCCTAGGCTTTGGCCAGCCACTCCTTTGGCGGCCGCCCTGTCCCTAGTCCTTAGGGAGTGGCCCAGCGCGCCTAATAAACCCACGCCAGGGGTGGCGCTTAGGAGGCTGGAGGGTTAGGGGGAGAGGAATGGGTGGCGCCACACAGCAGTACAATCTCGCTGCATCGGCCCCACGCCAGGCCCTTCGGCCCGGGCTCCCCCCCTCCCCGCACCCCGTTCTTAGTCCCCTTCCCTCCCGCAAGCCCTCTGCCAGCAGCCTTTCGTCCCGCCCCCAACGCCCAAGCCCTGGTTTGTCTGCAGGCGCAGGCCTGCCTAGGCCTTGGGCGGCTTTCTCCAGCCAAGGACGTCCTTGGCACCTCGGGACACAGCCCAGGGGACGACTATCGCTCTGCCTGCACCTGGGCCCCGAGACAGAGACTCGGGGTGTCGCCGGACACCAGATCAAGGGGAAGGCCACCCGCCCCACCCCACCGGAAAGAGGTGTCTCCGCTGGACAGCAACGCGACCCCTCCCCGCCCCCCTTTCATGTCCAAGGAGCACCATGCGCCCTCCCTTCCCGCCTGCCTCGGTGGCCCCGCCCCCAGCACCAAAAGAGCTGGACAAACCGGCGGGAATAGGGAGAGCACGTGCCCTCGGGTTCCAGGAGAGTCCACCACAGCGAAAAGCAGGCAGGCGGGCATGCACACAACCCACACAAGGAGGGTGCCTGGGTCTGCCCCTCTCCTCCCGCATGCGGGACCCCGTGGGGGCTCGGAGCCAGGCGGCAATCCGCGGACCCTGGATGCCTGCCCCGGGTTCCCACGGTGACTGACAGCGCCCGGGCACTGCATCCGCAACGGATCCCAGCCCCGGGCACCACGGCACTCCTGTGGGGAAGCTGCCACTTCAACTCAGCCTCAGTGCGTCTGTCTCAGTCGGTGTCCCATTTGTGCGTCCGTCCCCCCGCCTCCCCAACTCCCAACCCCTGTCTGTCTGTCTTCTGCCACCTCCAGGGAAGTGGTAGAGGCCCCGTGGAGCCTCAGATGGCCCGAAGGCGCCTCGCTGCCGGCAAGGAGTAAAAGGCAGTCCACCCAGGGGACGTTTGGAGGAGGCGGGGAGCAGGCGGGAGGCGGGGCCCTGGCGGAGCCGGCCAGCGGGGAGATGCTCCGGATGGGAGCAGCCCGGCAGCCTGGTTCGCGCTCACCACACAGGGCGGTCCGCCTCTCTTGTGGCGCCGGGAGCCTACTCCCAGCGTCTATGGCCACAGCGGCTTGAACGCGCCCGATCTCCTCTGATCTGGGAAGCGAAGCAGGGTCGGGCCTGGTTAGTACGTGGATGAAGTCCGCCCCGGAATACCGGGTGCCCTAGGCTTTGGCCAGCCACTCCTTTGGCGGCCGCCCTGTCCCTAGTCCTTAGGGAGTGGCCCAGCGCGCCTAATAAACCCACGCCAGGGGTGGCGCTTAGGAGGCTGGAGGGTTAGGGGGAGAGGAATGGGTGGCGCCACACAGCAGTACAATCTCGCTGCATCGGCCCCACGCCAGGCCCTTCGGCCCGGGCTCCCCCCCTCCCCGCACCCCGTTCTTAGTCCCCTTCCCTCCCGCAAGCCCTCTGCCAGCAGCCTTTCGTCCCGCCCCCAACGCCCAAGCCCTGGTTTGTCTGCAGGCGCAGGCCTGCCTAGGCCTTGGGCGGCTTTCTCCAGCCAAGGACGTCCTTGGCACCTCGGGACACAGCCCAGGGGACGACTATCGCTCTGCCTGCACCTGGGCCCCGAGACAGAGACTCGGGGTGTCGCCGGACACCAGATCAAGGGGAAGGCCACCCGCCCCACCCCACCGGAAAGAGGTGTCTCCGCTGGACAGCAACGCGACCCCTCCCCGCCCCCCTTTCATGTCCAAGGAGCACCATGCGCCCTCCCTTCCCGCCTGCCTCGGTGGCCCCGCCCCCAGCACCAAAAGAGCTGGACAAACCGGCGGGAATAGGGAGAGCACGTGCCCTCGGGTTCCAGGAGAGTCCACCACAGGGAAAAGCAGGCAGGCGGGCATGCACACAACCCACACAAGGAGGGTGCCTGGGGCTGCCCCTCTCCTCCCGCATGCGGGAACCCGTGCGGGCTCGGAGCCAGGCGGCAATCCGCGGACCCTGGATGCCTGCCCCGGGTTCCCACGGTGACTGACAGCGCCCGGGCACTGCATCCGCAATGGATCCCAGCCCCGGGCACCACGGCACTCCTGTGGAGAAGCTGCCACTTCAACTCAGCCTCAGTGCGTCTGTCTCAGTCGGTGTCCCATCCTGTGCGTCCGTCCCCCCGCCTCCCCTATTCCCAACCCCTGTCTGTCTGTCTTCTGCCACCTCCAGGGAAGTGGTAGAGGCCCCGTGGAGCCTCAGATGGCCCAAAGGCGCCTCGCTGCGGGCAAGGAGTAAAAGGCAGTCCACCCAGGGGACGTTTGCAGGAGGCAGGGAGCAGGCGGGAGGCGGGGCCCTGGCGGAGCCGGCCAGCGGGAGATGCTCCGGATGGGAGCAGCCCGGCAGCCAGGTTCGCGCTCACCACACAGGGCGGTCCGCCTCTCTTGTGGCGCCGGGAGCCTACTCCCAGCGTCTATGGCCACAGCGGCTTGAACGCGCCCGATCTCCTCTGATCTGGGAAGCGAAGCAGGGTCGGGCCTGGTTAGTACGTGGATGGGGTCCGCCCCGGAATACCGGGTGCCCTAGGCTTTGGCCCGCAACTCCTTTGGCGGCCGCCCTGTCCCTAGTCCTTAGGGAGTGGCCCAGCGCGCCTAATAAACCCACGCCAGGGGTGGCGCTTGGGAGGCTGGAGGGTTAGGGGGAGAGGAATGGGTGGCGCCACACAGCACTACAATCTCGCTGCATCGGCCCCACGCCAGGCCCTTCGGCCCGGGCTCCCCCGCCCCCCCGCAGCCGTTTCTTAGACCCCTTCCCTCCTGCAAGCCCTCTGCCAGCAGCCTTTCGTCCAGCCCCCAACGCCCAAGCCCCGGTCTGTCTGCAGGCGCAGGCCTGCCTAGGCCTTAGGCGGCTTTCTCCAGCCAAGGACGTGCTTGGCACCTCGGGACCCAGCCCAGGGGACGACTATCGCTCTGCCTGCACCTGGGCCCCGAGACAGAGACTCGGGGTGTCGCCGGACACCGGACCAAGGGGAAGGCCACCCGCCCCACGCCACCGGAAAGATCTGTCTCCGCTGGACAGCACCGCGACCCCTCCCCGCCCCTCTTTCATCTCCCAGGAGCGCCAGGCGCCCTCCCTTCCCGCCTGCCTCGGTGGCCCCGCCCCCAGCACCAAAAGAGCTGGACAAAACGGCGAAAATAGGGAGCGCACGTGCCCTCGGGTTCCTGGAGAGACCGTCACAGGGAAAAGCAGGCAGGCGGGCATGCACATAACCCACACAAGGAGGGTGTCTGGGGACGCTCCTCTCCTCCCGCATGCGGGACCCCGGGCGGGGCTCGGAGCCCGGCTGCAATCCCCGGACCATGGATGCCTGCCCCGGGGTCCCACGGTGACTGCCAGCGTCCGGGCACTGCATCCGCAACGGAGCCCAGCCCCGGGCACCATGGCACTCCTGTGGGGAAGCTGCCACTTCAACTCAGCCTCAGTGCCTCTGTCCCAGTCGGTGTCCCATCCTGTGCGTCTCTCCCCCCTCCTCCCCAACTCCCAACCCCTGTCTGTCTGTCTTCTGCCACCTCCAGGGAAGTGGTAGAGGCCCCGTGGAGTCTCGGATGGCGCGAAGGGGCCTCGCTGCGGGCAAGGAGGAAAAGGCAGTCCACCCAGGCGACGTTTGCAGGAGGCGGGGAGCAGGCGGGAGGCGGGGCCCTGGCGGAGCCGGCCAACGGGGAGATGCTCCGGACGGGAGAAGCCCGGCAGCCTGGTTCGCGCTCACCACGCAGGCCGGTCCGCTGCTCATTTTTTTTTATTTTATTTATTTATTTATTTTTTTATTAATTAATTTATTTATTAGTTTCAGGTGTACAAAACAAGGTAATACTTAGACGTTCATCATTTATATCCCTCATACTGTGAACACCCCACCCCCATCCACTATCCCTCCGACCTCATACGGAACCATCACATTATATATATAAAATTATTGTTGGCATTCATTAATGTTTAGCTTCTGGTGTACAATGCCATGATCAGGTATCCACTGTATCCCTGAGGTGGTCTCCCCAATAGGACGCATGTCCATCGGATACCCAACAAAATCTTTACAACAGTATAGAATACCTTCCCCAAATTAATTTTCAAAAAAACCCTGAGGCCATCTTGTGGTTACCAGCTGCTTCCAAATCCCTTCACCTTTCCCCTTATGGCCAACCCCCTCCCACACACCCATCTAACCACTCTCGGTTTTTTGTCTGCGTCCCCAAAACTGTCTCTGATTAGTTCATTCACATAGTCTTTTCTTAAGATTCCATATATAAGTGAGATCATATGGTACTTGTCTTTCTCTTTCTGACTTATTTCACTTAACATAATGCTCTCTAGATCCATCCATGTTGCTGCAAATGATAAGATTTCTTTCTTCTTCATGGCTGCGTAATACTCCATTGTATAAATGTACCACAGCTTCTTAATCCAGTCATCTACCGATGGGCATTTTGGTTGTTTCCATATCTTGGCTATTGTGTAAAGTGCTGCAATAAACATAGGAGTGCATACAGATTTTTGAATTGGAGTTTTGGATTTCTCCGGGTAGATGCCTAGGAGTGGAATTACTGGATCATAGGGGAGTTCCATTTTCAGATTCCTGAGATACCTCCATACTGTTTTCCATAGTGGCTGCACTAATCTGCAGTCCCACCAACAGTGCACTAGCGTTCCCTTTTCTCCACTTCCGCGCCAGCATTTGTTGTTTGTTGATTTATTGATAATAGCCATTTTGACTGGAGTGAGGTGGTATCTCATTGTGGGTTTTATTTGCATTTCTCTGCTGGTTAGTGAGGTTGAGCATTTCTTCATATGTCTTCTTGCCTTCTGTATGTCCTTTTTAGAGAAATGTCTCCCCAAGTCCTCTGCCCATTTTTTAATTGGGTGGTTTGTTTTTTTGGAGTTGAGTTGAGTAAGTTTTTTATAGATTTGTGATATTAATCCCTTATCAGATATATCATTGGCAAATATCTTTTCCCATACAGTAGGATCCCTTTTTGTTTTATTGATGGTTTCCTTTGCTGTGAAAAAACTTTTCAGTTTGATGTCATCACACATGTTTATTTTTTCTCTTACTTCGCTCGCGCGAGGGGATATATCAGTAAAAATCTTACTCCGGGTAATGTCCATGAAGTTTCTTCCCATATTTTCTTCTAGATAGTTTATGGTTGTGGCGCGGGGGCCTGCTCCCAGCGTCTGTGGCCACAGCACCTTGAACGCGCCCGATGTCCTCTGATCTGGGAAGCTAAGCAGGGTCGGGCCTGGTCAGTACTTGGATGGGGGACCGCCCGGGAATACCGGGTGCCCTCTGCTTCCGCCCGCCACTCCTTTTGCGGCCGCCCCGGCCCTCGTCTTTCGGGAGTGGCCCAGCCCGCCTAATAAACCCAGGCCAGGGGTGGCGCTGGGGGGTCTAGTGGGCAGGGGGAGAGGAATGGGTGGCGCCACACAGCACTACAATCTCGCTGCCCCGGCCCCACGCCAGGCCCTTCGGCCCGGGCTCCCCCCTCCCCCCCACCACCTTCTTAGTCCCCTTCCCTCCCACAAGCCGTCTGCCAGCAGCCGTTCGCCCCGCCCCCAAGGCCCAAGCCCCGATCTGCCTGCAGGCGCAGGCCTGCCTCGGCCTTGGGCGGCTTTCTCCAGCCAGGGACGTGCTGGTGCTTGACACCTCGGGACCCAGCCCAGGGCACGACCATCGCTCTGCCTGCCCCTGGGCCCCGAGACAGAGACTCCGGGTGTCGCCCGACACCGGACCAAGGGGAACGCCACCAGCCCCACCCCACCGGATAGCTCCGTCTCTGATGGCCGGCACCGCGACCCCACCCCGCCCCCCTTTCATCTCCCCGGAGCACCAGGCGCCCTCCGTTCCCGCAGACCTCGGTGGCCCCGCCCACAGCACCAAAAGAGCAGGGACAAAACGGCAGGAGTTGGGAGCACACGTGCCCTCCGGCTCCAGGAGAGACCAGCACAGGGGAAAGCAGGCAGGCGGGCATGCACACAACCCACACGAGGAGGGTGCCTGGGGCCGCTCCTCTCCTCCCGCATGCGGGACCCCGGGCGGGGCTCGGAGCCCGGCGGCGATCCGCGGACCCTGGAGGCCTGCCCCGGGGTCCCACGGTGACTGCCAGCGCCCGGGCCCTGCCTCCGTAACGGAGCCCAGCCCCGGGCACCACCGCACTCCTGTGGGGAAGCCGCCACTTCAACTCAGCCTCAGTGCCTCTGTCCCAGTCGGTGTCCCATCCTGTGCGTCAGTCCCCCCTCCTCCCCAACTCCAACCCCTGTCTGTCTGTCTTCTGCCACCTCCAGGGAAGTGGTAGAGGCCCCGTGGAGCCACAGATGGCGCTAAGGGGCCTCGCTGCGGGCAAGGAGGAAAAGGCAGTCCACCCAGGCTGCGTTTTGAGGAGGCGGGGAGCAGGCGGGAGGCGGGGCCCTGGCGGAGCCGGCCAACGGGGAGATGCTCCGGACGGGAGAAGCCCGGCAGCCTGGTTCGCGCTCACCACGCAGGCCGGTCCGCTGCTCATTTTTTTTTATTTTATTTATTTATTTATTTTTTTATTAATTAATTTATTTATTAGTTTCAGGTGTACAAAACAAGGTAATACTTAGACGTTCATCATTTATATCCCTCATACTGTGAACCCCCCACCCCCATCCACTATCCCTCCGACCTCATACTGAACCATCACATTATATATATAAAATTATTGTTGGCATTCATTAATGTTTAGCTTCTGGTGTACAATGCCATGATCAGGTATCCACTGTATCCCTGAGGTGGTCTCCCAAATAGGACGCATGTCCATCGGATACCCAACAAAATCTTTACAACATTATAGAATACCTTCCCCAAATTAATTTTCAAAAAAACCCTGAGGCCATCTTGTGGTTACCAGCTGCTTCCAAATCCCTTCACCTTTCCCCTTATGGCCAACCCCCTCCCACACACCCATCTAACCACTCTCGGTTTTTTGTCTGCGTCCCCAAAACTGTCTCTGATTAGTTCATTCACATAGTCTTTTCTTTAGATTCCATATATAAGTGAGATCATATGGTACTTGTCTTTCTCTTTCTGACTTATTTCACTTAACATAATGCTCTCTAGATCCATCCATGTTGCTGCAAATGATAAGATTTCTTTCTTCTTCATGGCTGCGTAATACTCCATTGTATAAATGTACCACAGCTTCTTAATGCAGTCATCTACCGATGGGCATTTTGGTTGTTTCCATATCTTGGCTATTGTGTAAAGTGCTGCAATAAACATAGGAGTGCATACAGATTTTTGAATTGGAGTTTTGGATTTCTCCGGGTAGATGCCTAGGAGTGGAATTACTGGATCATAGGGGAGTTCCATTTTCAGATTCCTGAGATACCTCCATACTGTTTTCCATAGTGGCTGCACTAATCTGCAGTCCCACCAACAGTGCACTAGCGTTCCCTTTTCTCCACATCCGCGCCAGCATTTGTTGTTTGTTGATTTATTGATAATAGCCATTTTGACTGGAGTGAGGTGGTATCTCATTGTGGTTTTTATTTGCATTTCTCTGATGGTTAGTGAGGTTGAGCATTTCTTCATATGTCTTCTTGCCTTCTGTATGTCCTTTTTAGAGAAATGTCTCCCCAAGTCCTCTGCCCATTTTTTAATTGGGTGGTTTGTTTTTCTGGAGTTGAGTTGAGTAAGTTTTTTATAGATTTGTGATATTAATCCCTTATCAGATATATCATTGGCAAATATCTTTTCCCATACAGTAGGATCCCTTTTTGTTTTATTGATGGTTTCCTTTGCTGTGAAAAAACTTTTCAGTTTGATGTCATCACACATGTTTATTTTTTTCTCTTACTTCGCTCGCGCGAGGGGATATATCAGTAAAAATCTTACTCCGGGTAATGTCCATGAAGTTTCTTCCCATATTTTCTTCTAGATAGTTTATGGTTGTGGCGCGGGGGCCTGCTCCCAGCGTCTGTGGCCACAGCACCTTGAACGCGCCCGATGTCCTCTGATCTGGGAAGCTAAGCAGGGTCGGGCCTGGTCAGTACTTGGATGGGGGACCGCCCGGGAATACCGGGTGCCCTCTGCTTCCGCCCGCCACTCCTTTTGCGGCCGCCCCGGCCCTCGTCTTTCGGGAGTGGCCCAGCCCGCCTAATAAACCCAGGCCAGGGGTGGCGCTGGGGGGGCTAGTGGGCAGGGGGAGAGGAATGGGTGGCGCCACACAGCACTACAATCTCGCTGCCCCGGCCCCACGCCAGGCCCTTCGGCCCGGGCTCCCTCCTCCCCCCCACCACCTTCTTAGTCCCCTTCCCTCCCGCAAGCCCTCTGCCAGCAGCCGTTCGCCCCGCCCCCAAGGCCCAAGCCCCGATCTGCCTGCAGGCGCAGGCCTGCCTCGGCCTTGGGCGGCTTTCTCCAGCCAGGGACGTGCTGGTGCTTGACACCTCGGGACCCAGCCCAGGGCACGACCATCGCTCTGCCTGCCCCTGGGCACCGACACAGAGACTCGGGGTGTCGCGCGACACCGGACCAAGGGGAACGCCACCCGACCCACCCCACCGAATAGCTGCCTCTCCGCTGGCCGGCACCGCGAGCCCTCCCCGCCCCCCTTTCATCTCTTAGGATAGCCTGGTGCCCTTCCTTCTCGCAGAGCTCGGTGGCCCCGCCCCCAGCCCCAAATGAGCCAGGACAAAATGGCAGGAGTAGAAAGCTCACCTGCCCTCGGGCTCCAGGAGAGACCAGCACAGGGGAAAAGCAGGCAGGCGGGCATGCACACAACCCACACGAGGAGGGTGCCTGGGGCCGCTCCTCTCCTCCCGCATGCGGGACCCCAGGCGGGGCTCGGAGCCCGGCGGCAATTCGCGGACCCTGGAGGCCTGCCCCTAGGTCCCACGGTGACTGCCAGCGCCCCGGCACTGCCTTTATAACGGAGGCCAGCACCGGGCACCACCGCAGTCTGGTGTGGAGGCTGCCACTTCAACTCAGACCTGGTGCGTCTGTCCCAGTCGGTGTCCCATGCTGTGCGTCCGTCCCCCCTTTTCCCCAACTCCCAACCCCTGACTGTCTGTCTTCTGCCACCTCCAGGGAAGTGGTAGAGGCCCCCTGGAGTCTCGGATGGCGCGAAGGGGCTTCGCTGCGGGAAGGAGCCAAAGGCAGTCCACCCAGGCGGCGTTTTAAGGAGGCGGGGAGCAGGCGGGGGGCGGGGCTCTGGCGGAGCCGGCCAGCGGGGAGATGCTCCGGACGGGAGCAGCCCGGCAGCGTGGTTCGCGCTCACCATGCAGGGCGGTCCGCTGCTCTTGTGGCCCCGGGGGCCTGCTCCCAGCGTGTATGGCCACAGCAGCTTGAACTCGCCCTATCTCCTTTGATCTGGGAAGTTAAGCAGGGTCGGGCCTGGTCAGTACTTGGATGGGGGACCGCCCGGGAATACCGGGTGCCCTAGGCTTCGGCCCGCCACTCCTTTTGCGGCCGCCCCGCCCCTCGTCCTCCGGGAGTCGCGCAGCCCGCCTAATAAACCCACGCCAGGGATGGTGCTGTGCGGGCTGGAGGGCAGAGGGACAGGGTTGGGTGAGCCACAGGGCACTACAATCTCGCTGTCCCGGCCCAACGCCAGGCCCTTCGGCCTGGGCTCCCCCTCACGCAACCCCCTTCTTAGTCCCCTTCCCTCCTGCAAGCCTTCTGCCAGCAGCCGTTCGCCCCGCCCCCAAGGCCCAAGCCCCGATCTGCCTGCAGGCGCAGGCCTGCCTCGGCCTTGGGCGGCTTTCTCCAGCCAAGGACGTGCTGGTCCTTGGGACGTCGGGACTGAGCCGAGGGGAAGATCATCGCTCTGGCTGCACCTGGGTCCCGACGCAGAGACTCGGGGTGTCGCCGGACACCGGACCAAGGGGAAGGCCACCCGCCCCACCCCACCGGATAGCTCCGTCTCTGATGGCCGGCACCGCGACCCCTCCCCGCCCCCCTTTCATCTCCCAGGAGCGCAGGGCGCCCTCCTTTCCCGCCCGCCTCGGTGGCCCCACACCCAGCACCAAAAGAGCCAGGACCGAATGGCATGAGTATGGAGCGCAGGTGCCCTCGGGCCCCAGGAGAGACCAGCACAGGGGAAAAGCAGGCAGGCGGGCATGCACACCACCCACATGAGGAGGGTGCCTGGGGCCGGTCCTCTCCTCCCGCATGCGGGACCCCGGGCGGGGCTCGGAGCCCGGCGGCGATCCCCGGACCCTGGAGGCCTGCCCCGGGGTCCCACGGTGACTGCCAGCGCCCGGGCACTGCCTCCGTAACGGAGCCCAGCCCCGGGCACCACCGCAGTCTGATGGGGAGGCTGCCACTTCAACTCAGACCTAGTGCGTCTGTCCCAGACCTAGTGCGCTGTGCGTCCGTCCCCCCTCCTCCCCAACTCCCAACCCCTGTCTGTCTGTCTTCTGCCACCTCCAGGGAAGTGGTAGAGGCCCCGTGGAGTCTCGGATGGCGCGAAGGGGCCTCGCTGCGGGCAAGGAGGAAAAGGCAGTCCACCCAGGCGGCGTTTTGAGGAGGCGGGGAGCAGGCGGGAGGCGGGGCCCTGGCGGAGCCGGCCAGCGGGGAGATGCTCCGGACGGGAGAAGCCCGGCAGCCTGGTTCGCGCTCACCACGCAGGCCGGTCCGCTGCTCATTTTTTTTTTATTTTATTTATTTATTTATTTTTTTATTAATTAATTTATTTATTAGTTTCAGGTGTACAAAACAAGGTAATACTTAGACGTTCATCATTTATATCCCTCATACTTTGAACCCCCCACCCCCATCCACTATCCCTCCGACCTCATACTGAACCATCACATTATATATATAAAATTATTGTTGGCATTCATTAATGTTTAGCTTCTGGTGTACAATGCCATGATCAGGTATCCACTGTATCCCTGAGGTGGTCTCCCAAATAGGACGCATGTCCATCGGATACCCCACAAAATCTTTACAACATTATAGAATACCTTCCCCAAATTAATTTTCAAAAAAAACCTGAGGCCATCTTGTGGTTACCAGCTGCTTCCAAATCCCTTCACCTTTCCCCTTATGCCCAACCCCCTCCCACACACCCATCTAACCACTCTCGGTTTTTTGTCTGCTTCCCCAAAACTGTCTCTGATTAGTTCATTCACATAGTCTTTTCTTTAGATTCCATATATAAGTGAGATCATATGGTACTTGTCTTTCTCTTTCTGACTTATTTCACTTAACATAATGCTCTCTAGATCCATCCATGTTGCTGCAAATGATAAGATTTGTTTCTTCTTCATGGCTGCGTAATACTCCATTGTATAAATGTACCACAGCTTCTTAATGCAGTCATCTACCGATGGGCATTTTGGTTGTTTCCATATCTTGGCTATTGTGTAAAGTGCTGCAATAAACATAGGAGTGCATACAGATTTTTGAATTGGAGTTTTGGATTTCTCCGGGTAGATGCCTAGGAGTGGAATTACTGGATCATAGGGGAGTTCCATTTTCAGATTCCTGAGATACCTCCATACTGTTTTCCATAGTGGCTGCACTAATCTGCAGTCCCACCAACAGTGCACTAGCGTTCCCTTTTCTCCACTTCCGCGCCAGCATTTGTTGTTTGTTGATTTATTGATAATAGCCATTTTGACTGGAGTGAGGTGGTATCTCATTGTGGTTTTTATTTGCATTTCTCTGCTGGTTAGTGAGGTTGAGCATTTCTTCATATGTCTTCTTGCCTTCTGTATGTCCTTTTTAGAGAAATGTCTCCCCAAGTCCTCTGCCCATTTTTTAATTGGGTGGTTTGTTTTTTTGGAGTTGAGTTGAGTAAGTTTTTTATAGATTTGTGATATTAATCCCTTATCAGATATATCATTGGCAAATATCTTTTCCCATACAGTAGGATCCCTTTTTGTTTTATTGATGGTTTCCTTTGCTGTGAAAAAACTTTTCAGTTTGATGTCATCACACATGTTTATTTTTTCTCTTACTTCGCTCGCGCGAGGGGATATATCAGTAAAAATCTTACTCCGGGTAATGTCCATGAAGTTTCTTCCCATATTTTCTTCTAGATATTTTATGGTTGTGGCGCGGGGGCCTGCTCCCAGCGTCTGTGGCCACAGCACCTTGAACGCGCCCGATGTCCTCTGATCTGGGAAGCTAAGCAGGGTCGGGCCTGGTCAGTACTTGGATGGGGGACCGCCCGGGAATACCGGGTGCCCTCTGCTTCCGCCCGCCACTCCTTTTGCGGCCGCCCCGGCCCTCGTCCTTCGGGAGTGGCCCAGCCCGCCTAATAAACCCAGGCCAGGGGTGGCGCTGGGGGGGCTAGTGGGCAGGGGGAGAGGAATGGGTGGCGCCACACAGCACTACAATCTCGCTGCCCCGGCCCCACGCCAGGCCCTTCGGCCCGGGCTCCCCCCCCCCCCCCCACGCACCACCTTCTTAGTCCCCTTCCCACCCGCAAGCCTTCTGCCAGCAGCCGTTCGCCCCGCCCCCAAGGCCCAAGCCCCGATCTGCCTGCAGGCGCAGGCCTGCCTCGGCCTTGGGCGGCTTTCTCCAGCCAAGGACGTGCTGGTGCTTGGCATCTCGGGACCGAGCCCAGGGCACGACCATCGCTCTGCCTGCCCCTGGGCCCCGAGACAGAGACTCCGGGTGTCGCCCGACACCGGACCAAGGGGAACGCCACCCGCCCCACCCCACCGGATAGCTCCGTCTCTGATGGCCGGCACCGCGACCCCTCCCCGCCCCCCTTTCATCTCCCCGGTGCACCAGGCGCCCTCCTTTCCCGCCCGCCTCGGTGGCTCCGCCCACAGCACCAAAAGAGCAGGGACAAAACGGCAGGAGTTGGGAGCACACGTGCCCTCCGGCTCCAGGAGAGACCAGCACAGGGGAAAAGCAGGCAGGCGGGCATGCACACAACCCACACGAGAAGGGTGCCTGGGGCCGCTCCTCTCCTCCCGCATGCGGGACCCCGGGCGGGGCTCGGAGCCCGGCGGCGATCCCCGGACCCTGGAGGCCTGCCCCGGGGTCCCACGGTGACTGCCAGCGCCCGGGCACTGCCTCCGTAACGGAGCCCAGCCCCGGGCACCACCGCAGTCTGGTGGGGAGGCTGCCACTTCAACTCAGACCTAGTGCGTCTGTCCCAGACCTAGTGCGCTGTGCGTCCGTCCCCCCTCCTCCCCAACTCCCAACCCCTGTCTGTCTGTCTTCTGCCACCTCCAGGGAAGTGGTAGAGGCCCCGTGGAGTCTCGGATGGCGCGAAGGGGCCTCGCTGCGGGCAAGGAGGAAAAGGCAGTCCACCCAGGCTGCGTTTTGAGGAGGCGGGGAGCAGGCGGGAGGCGGGGCCCTGGCGGAGCCGGCCAGCGGGGAGATGCTCCGGACGGGAGAAGCCCGGCAGCCTGGTTCGCACTCACCACGCAGGCTGGTCCGCTGCTCATTTTTTTTTTATTTTATTTATTTATTTATTTTTTTATTAGTTAATTTATTTATTACTTTCAGGTGTACAAAACAAGGTAATACTTAGACGTTCATCATTTATATCCCTCATACTGTGAACCCCCCACCCCCATCCACTATCCCTCCGACCTCATACTGAACCATCACATTATATATATAAAATTATTGTTGGCATTCATTAATGTTTAGCTTCTGGTGTACAATGCCATGATCAGGTATCCACTGTATCCCTGAGGTGGTCTCCCAAATAGGACGCATGTCCATCAGATACCCAACAAAATCTTTACAACATTATAGAATACCTTCCCCAAATTAATTTTCAAAAAAACCCTGAGGCCATCTTGTGGTTACCAGCTGCTTCCAAATCCCTTCACCTTTCCCCTTATGGCCAACCCCCTCCCACACACCCATCTAACCACTCTCGGTTTTTTGTCTGCGTCCCCAAAACTGTCTCTGATTAGTTCATTCACATAGTCTTTTCTTTAGATTCCATATATAAGTGAGATCATATGGTACTTGTCTTTCTCTTTCTGACTTATTTCACTTAACATAATGCTCTCTAGATCCATCCATGTTGCTGCAAATGATAAGATTTGTTTCTTCTTCATGGCTGCGTAATACTCCATTGTATAAATGTACCACAGCTTCTTAATCCAGTCATCTACCGATGGGCATTTTGGTTGTTTCCATATCTTGGCTATTGTGTAAAGTGCTGCAATAAACATAGGAGTGCATACAGATTTTTGAATTGGAGTTTTGGATTTCTCCGGGTAGATGCCTAGGAGTGGAATTACTGGATCATAGGGGAGTTCCATTTTCAGATTCCTGAGATACCTCCATACTGTTTTCCATAGTGGCTGCACTAATCTGCAGTCCCACCAACAGTGCACTAGCGTTCCCTTTTCTCCACTTCCGCGCCAGCATTTGTTGTTTGTTGATTTATTGATAATAGCCATTTTGACTGGAGTGAGGTGGTATCTCATTGTGGTTTTTATTTGCATTTCTCTGCTGGTTAGTGAGGTTGAGCATTTCTTCATATGTCTTCTTGCCTTCTGTATGTCCTTTTTAGAGAAATGTCTCCCCAAGTCCTCTGCCCATTTTTTAATTGGGTGGTTTGTTTTTTTGGAGTTGAGTTGAGTAAGTTTTTTATAGATTTGTGATATTAATCCCTTATCAGATATATCATTGGCAAATATCTTTTCCCATACAGTAGGATCCCTTTTTGTTTTATTGATGGTTTCCTTTGCTGTGAAAAAACTTTTTAGTTTGATGTCATCACACATGTTTATTTTTTCTCTTACTTCGCTCGCGCGAGGGGATATATCAGTAAAAATCTTACTCCGGGTAATGTCCATGAAGTTTCTTCCCATATTTTCTTCTAGATATTTTATGGTTGTGGCGCGGGGGCCTGCTCCCAGCGTCTGTGGCCACAGCACCTTGAACGCGCCCGATGTCCTCTGATCTGGGAAGCTAAGCAGGGTCGGGCCTGGTCAGTACTTGGATGGGGGACCGCCCGGGAATACCGGGTGCCCTCTGCTTCCGCCCGCCACTCCTTTTGCGGCCGCCCCGGCCCTCGTCTTTCGGGAGTGGCCCAGTCCGCCTAATAAACCCAGGCCAGGGGTGGCGCTGGAGGGGCTGGAGGGCAGGGGGAGAGGAATGGGTGGCGCCACACAGCACTACAATCTCGCTGCCCCGGCCCCACGCCAGGCCCTTCGGCCTGGGCTCCCCCCTCCCCCCCACCACCTTCTTAGTCCCCTTCCCTCCCGCAAGCCGTCTGCCAGCAGCCGTTCGCCCCGCCCCCAACGCCCAAGCCCCGATCTGCCTGCAGGCGCAGGCCTGCCTCGGCCTTGGGCGGCTTTCTCCAGCCAAGGACGTGCTGGTGCTTGACACCTCGGGACCCAGCCCAGGGCACGACCATCGCTCTGCCTGTCCCTGGGCACCGACAGAGAGACTCGGGGTGTCGCGCGACACCGGACCAAGGGGAACGCCACCCAACCCACCCCACCGAATAGCTGCCTCTCCGCTGGCCGGCACCGCGAGCCCTCCCCGCCCCCCTTTCATCTCTTAGGATAGCCTGGTGCCCTTCATTCTCTCAGAGCTCGGTGGCCCCGCCCCCAGCCCCAAATGAGCCAGGACAAAATGGCAGGAGTAGAAAGCTCACCTGCCCTCGGGCTTCAGGAGAGACCAGCACAGGGGAAAAGCAGGCAGGCGGGCATGCACACAACCCACACGAGGAGGGTGCCTGGGGCCGCTCCTCTCCTCCCGCATGCGGGACCCCAGGCGGGGCTCGGAGCCCGGCGGCAATTCGCGGACCCTGGAGGCCTGCCCCTAGGTCCCATGGTGACTGCCAGCGCCCCGGCACTGCCTTTATAACGGAGGCCAGCACCGGGCACCACCGCAGTCTGGTGTGGAGGCTGCCACTTCAACTCAGACCTGGTGCGTCTGTCCCAGTCGGTGTCCCATGCTGTGCGTCCGTCCCCCCTTTTCCCCAACTCCCAACCCCTGACTGTCTGTCTTCTGCCACCTCCAGGGAAGTGGTAGAGGCCCCCTGGAGTCTCGGATGGCGCGAAGGGGCTTCGCTGCGGGAAGGAGCCAAAGGCAGTCCACCCAGGCGGCGTTTTAAGGAGGCGGGGAGCAGGCGGGGGGCGGGGCTCTGGCGGAGCCGGCCAGCGGGGAGATGCTCCGGACGGGAGCAGCCCGGCAGCGTGGTTCGCGCTCACCATGCAGGGCGGTCCGCTGCTCTTGTGGCCCCGGGGGCCTGCTCCCAGCGTGTATGGCCACAGCAGCTTGAACTCGCCCTATCTCCTTTGATCTGGGAAGTTAAGCAGGGTCGGGCCTGGTCAGTACTTGGATGGGGGACCGCCCGGGAATACCGGGTGCCCTAGGCTTCGGCCCGCCACTCCTTTTGCGGCCGCCCCGCCCCTCGTCCTCCGGGAGTCGCGCAGCCCGCCTAATAAACCCACGCCAGGGATGGTGCTGTGCGGGCTGGAGGGCAGGGGGACAGGGTTGGGTGAGCCACAGGGCACTACAATCTCGCTGTCCCGGCCCAACGCCAGGCCCTTCGGCCTGGGCTCCCCCTCACGCAACCCCCTTCTTAGTCCCCTTCCCTCCTGCAAGCCTTCTGCCAGCAGCCGTTCGCCCCGCCCCCAAGGCCCAAGCCCCGATCTGCCTGCAGGCGCAGGCCTGCCTCGGCCTTGGGCGGCTTTCTCCAGCCAAGGACGTGCTGGTCCTTGGGACGTCGGGACTGAGCCGAGGGGAAGATCATCGCTCTGGCTGCACCTGGGTCCCGACGCAGAGACTCGGGGTGTCGCCGGACACCGGACCAAGGGGAAGGCCACCCGCCCCACCCCACCGGATAGCTCCGTCTCTGATGGCCGGCACCGCGACCCCTCCCCGCCCCCCTTTCATCTCCCAGGAGCGCAGGGCGCCCTCCTTTCCCGCCCGCCTCGGTGGCCCCACACCCAGCACCAAAAGAGCCAGGACCGAATGGCATGAGTATGGAGCGCAGGTGCCCTCGGGCCCCAGGAGAGACCAGCACAGGGGAAAAGCAGGCAGGCGGGCATGCACACCACCCACATGAGGAGGGTGCCTGGGGCCGGTCCTCTCCTCCCGCATGCGGGACCCCGGGCGGGGCTCGGAGCCCGGCGGCGATCCCCGGACCCTGGAGGCCTGCCCCGGGGTCCCACGGTGACTGCCAGCGCCCGGGCACTGCCTCCGTAACGGAGCCCAGCCCCGGGCACCACCGCAGTCTGGTGGGGAGGCTGCCACTTCAACTCAGACCTAGTGCGTCTGTCCCAGACCTAGTGCGCTGTGCGTCCGTCCCCCCTCCTCCCCAACTCCCAACCCCTGTCTGTCTGTCTTCTGCCACCTCCAGGGAAGTGGTAGAGGCCCCGTGGAGTCTCGGATGGCGCGAAGGGGCCTCGCTGCGGGCAAGGAGGAAAAGGCAGTCCACCCAGGCTGCGTTTTGAGGAGGCGGGGAGCAGGCGGGAGGCGGGGCCCTGGCGGAGCCGGCCAGCGGGGAGATGCTCCGGACGGGAGAAGCCCGGCAGCCTGGTTCGCGCTCACCATGCAGGGCGGTCCGCTGCTCTTGTGGCCCCGGGAGCCTGCTCCCAGCGTGTATGGCCACAGCAGCTTGAACTCGCCCTATCTCCTTTGATCTGGGAAGTTAAGCAGGGTCGGGCCTGGTCAGTACTTGGATGGGGGACCGCCCGGGAATACCGGGTGCCCTAGGCTTCGGCCCGCCACTCCTTTTGCGGCCGCCCCGCCCCTCGTCCTCCGGGAGTGGCGCAGCCCGCCTAATAAACCCACGCCAGGGATGGTGCTGTGCGGGCTGGAGGGCAGGGGGAGAGGGTTGGGTGAGCCACAGGGCACTACAATCTCGCTGTCCCGGCCCAACGCCAGGCCCTTCGGCCTGGGCTCCCCCTCACGCAACCCCCTTCTTAGTCCCCTTCCCTCCTGCAAGCCGTCTGCCAGCAGCCGTTCGCCCCGCCCCCAACGCCCAAACCCAGGTCTGCCTGCAGGCGCAAACCTGCCTAGGCCTTGGGCGGCTTTCTCCAGCCAAGGACGTGCTGGTCCTTGGGACGTCGGGACTGAGCCCAGGGGAAGATCATCGCTCTGGCTGCACCTGGGTCCCGACACAGAGACTCGGGGTGTCGCCGGACACCGGACCAAGGGGAAGGCCACCCGCCCCACCCCACCGGATAGCTCCGTCTGTGATGGCCGGCACCGCGACCCCTCCCCGCCCCCCTTTCATCTCCCAGGAGCGCAGGGCGCCCTCCTTTCCCGCCCGCCTCGGTGGCCCCACACCCAGCACCAAAAGAGCCAGGACCGAATGGCAGGAGTATGGAGCGCAGGTGCCCTCGGGCCCCAGGAGAGACCAGCACAGGGGAAAAGCAGGCAGGCGGGCATGCACACCACCCACACGAGGAGGGTGCCTGGGGCCGGTCCTCTCCTCCCGCATGCGGGACCCCGGGGCTCGGAGCCCGGCGGCGATCCGCGGACCCTGTAGGCCTGCCCCAGGGTCCCAGGGTGACTGCCAGCGCCGGGGCACTGCCTTTATAACGGAGGCCAGCACCGGGCACCACCGCAGTCTGGTGGGGAGGCAGCCACTTCTACTCAGACCTAGTGCGTCTGTACCAGTCGGTGTCCCATGCTGTGTGTCCGTCCTTCCTCCTCCCCAACTCCCAACCCTTGTTTGTCTGTCTTATTCCACCTCCAGGGAAGTGGTAGCGGCCCCATGTGCACTGAGTTGTGTGTGGGACACTGGCAGCAGTGCCTGGACCTTATTTACTATAATGAGAGGACGAGGCAGTGTTACTGCATATGGGGCCTGGGTCTGCAAACATCGCATCGCCCACTCCTCCCACTGCATGCCTCTATTGTAACGGTGAGATTCGGGGAATGAATAACACACTTAGACTTAGCTAGTTTGCAGTGTGACTCACCGCATAGCTCGCTATCTAGCCACCTGTAATTAAACCCAGTTATTGATCCACCTGATATTCAGTTATTTTCTCTTTGTTTCTCCCCTCAATGATTAACTGTTTGTTCCGTTTATCAAGTAAACCCATACCTCGTGAACTAACATCCTAACCTGGGACAGAGCAATTTCGTAATCCCCAGGCACCTGGACACTGGAATCCAATTTACAACTTCTTGCACTTTTTTACTGGTGATGCATTCGAGTCCCAGGCCGCTATGGCTAACTCCTAGTTTGGAGTCCGGACATATCTTTGTCTTCAAACAGACCAGACCCCAGGAAGGATGTCAGACCTCAAACCAGCCTGACCGACTCCTCCTTTCCTACGTAAGAAAAAGCTAACCCAAAGTTAGGTGCAGCTGTCCACCCTCAGACACTGGACTCTGTGCCGGCGACTCCCCCTCACCCCCAACCCCCCGTGTTTCTCTCTTTCTTACCAGAGGCAGCCGTAATTGTTGGACACTGCCATGGGCATTCTCTCTCTGCCCTAACTATCATAAAAGCTTCCTTTGTAGAGTCTGTGAATGCTTTCACCTTTTGTAAATTCCACGCCACAACACCTATCTGTCCACAGGGCTAACTTTAGAAATATGTGTATTTTTACAACGTGTACATTCTCGGTTATCCTGTCTTATTTAGGTTGTACGTGTCATTACATCTGATATTCATGTAACTACAGTGCGATGAAAAAGATTTCCGTAACAATATCCCCTGAAAAAATTACCTTGCTGAGTGGAATGACTTATATCTCACATTAGTGGGCGTTCATTCAGTTTATAAGACCTTTCAAACAAGTACACGTTTACTAAAGTAAGGTGCATAAAGGCCCAACTAGCATAAAAATAAGGATAAAGTTGAAATCAATACACTAACCATGGACATGATCATTTATTACTATCAAGTATTATGAACTGTACGTAATTGCAGCTGTTGTACTTTTAGACGACTGGCATATGTGAATTCCCCATGCACGTAGGTTAAAATTCAATTTTATCTCATTAACCCGATTCTTAATTTGATGATTAGCTCAGCTAGAAGAAGTTGTTCTTCTGGACAGAGAGAACAGTGCCTCAGGGACAGACAGGACTATAGTTGATCACCAATTGTGAGCAAGTCTGCCTTCCTGCCTCACTGCCATCATCCAGAGTAAATCGCATGGTGGCCTACAGACTCCCTGGTAATGCCTGAAGATGAGAACACTAACGTAAATCCTCAGATGTGCTTCTCCTGAAACCAAGTCAACTGTAGTTCATATATTTTATAGCTTAACTTTTAGATGGGGGAAAAGTTAACATACTTTACAGGACCGTGCGTGATTGTCCCATTTTGGGGGTATCTGTTTGGCTTTCGAGGGTGTTGCCACAATTTTTTGCAAACTGTTCGAAAAAGGGACCCAGCAGATTACTTTGGCCTTGTAATGATAATTCCTTGAAGGTGGTGACTGTAGATAGGAAAAGTTTTGGTATGAAACAAAATGCTATCCCAAGTCACACCCTTTCATCAAGTGACTTGACTCAGAATACAGGTAGGGAAGTATTTAAAGATGAAACACAGTAAATGAACTCTGAACACTCAGAATCTTGGTTTAGGTCCTAAAGTATCTGATAATACATAGATAACAAAATATTGCCATTAAGTCCTTTTGCCATTTATTTCATTTGTATAGTAACCATACTGAAAAGAAATCTCCAACTATCGGATTGTAATTTATACAAATTACACTCACAAAACTAATATTTGTAGCGTTTAAATTCCGGTCATAGAGCACTTTTAAAAATGTCTTTCTGAGGGTGGCCTGTTAGCTCACTTGGTTAGAGCATGGTGCTGCTAACACCGAGGTTGCTGGTTAAATCCCCACATGGGCCACTGTGAGCTGCGCCCTCCTTACCAAAAAAAAAAAAAAGGAACAGAAAAAATAGAAAAAAAGCGTATTTCTGTGTTTCATAAATTAAAGCTGTAAATGACAATGATAAATTTAATGTGTATGTTAAAAAATAATCTACTGATTTAGACCGACGGGTTTATTTCTGGGTCCTCAATACAATTCCATTGATCTCTATGTATATCTCTATGCCAGTGTCACCATGTTTTCCTTACTGTGGCTTTGTACTAATTACGAATTACGTTTGGGAAGGGTGAGCCTCCAACCTGATTTTGTTTTTGAAGATCCTTATGGCTCTTTTCTTCCCTGGAAATTTGCTGTGAATATTAGGATCAGCTTGCACGTTTTTCCACAAAGGCCTTGGGGCCTTTTCACAGGAATGACACTGAATCCTTACATCGCATCTGTTCTGTTGCCATCTTAACAATTTCCATCACCATGAGATGGCCTCACGTTTATGTAGGTAGTTTCCTTTAATTTCTTTCAGCAAACAAAGACATTATGTTTTGTAATTTTCAGTGTAGAAGCCTTGCACTATTCCTAAGTATTTTATCAACGTTGATGTTATTTAAAATGGAATTGTGTTCTTAAATTCTTTTTTAGATTACTCCTTGCTAGCGTATACAAATAAAACAGATTCCTGTGTATTGATATTTTGTCATTCAACGTTGAATTACTTTACTAGTAATAATAATTTTTTTGTTGATTCTTTTGGAAGTTATGTATTTAAGATGTGACTTGTCATCTGTGAATAGACAGTTTCAGTTTTTCCTTTCACATAAAGAACATTACTACAACTCTATAAGGGACATAGATCTGTGTCTTCTGTTTTTGTGACCTACTTCTGATTTGACTGGTTAGGGGCTATTAGTGTCCTAACAGGGCTAGGGTTGGGGCTGAGGGGCAGTGTGGTGCTGAGTTAGGGGTTAAAGTGAAGATTGTGGGTTACAGTTTGGTTATGGTTTATGTGTAGTGTTTATGGCTACATGTATGTTATATGGTTTATGAGATTGATTATGGATTACATGTATGGTTTATGGCTATGTGTTTTTGGTTATAGTTTATAGTCACGGTTTATGGATATGGTTCATAGTTTGTGGTTTCTGGAGATAGTTTAGTATTACGTTGAGGGTTTAGGTTACGGTTTATGCTGTTGGTTATGGTTTATGGTTGTAAGGTTTTACGTTTATGTTAAGGTTTAGATTTAGGCTTAGGGCTAAGGGTTTAGTGTTTAGGTTTTACAGGTTAGGTGTTTGGTTTGGGGTTAGGGTTAGGGTTCAGTGATGTGGAATCTGTTGCTTTCCTGACCCAGCATCTGTTCTCTGGCCCCAGTCCAGCACCTCAGCTTCCAGGGAACTCAGTGGCTTCCAGTCCTACCTGACATATCAAAATCAAGACTTCCTGGGTGCAGGATATGAGGACACTGGGTAGGGATCGATCTCAGGGGAACTTCCAAACTGCTTTGTCCCCTTTCCTTCCCTGTCCCAGGAGAGGGAACTCCAGAGCAATGTGACGAGAATAAGTGGGAAGATGAGGTCCTGGATGGATCATTGCTTAGTATTTTCCTTATTTTAGGGTCCATTTTGTTCATGGAAATCACCCATTTCGACGCAATAGGTGTATCTTAACTTTAGTTTTACTTTCTCCTCTCTTTCCAGAATTGTTACAATCAACGTACACATGTTGATGCATGACGGTTCACTGAAGTCTGTATTTTATTCAGATTCCTGCTTTCAGGCCCAGTCTCAGTGCTGACACCTCTGTCTGTCAAAGCCCGCACCAGACAGGTTAGTGGTGACAGCTGGGGGTACCTGGTGAGTGAACTGGGGTGTTATGATAGGAAATGAGACCAGGAGAAGAACATGAGGCCTGATAAAGTCGCAACACTGTGCTGATGACAGAGACTTTCCTCTCCAGCCCCAGTGAAGCTGCTGGTGGTTGTAGGCACAGGAAGTGACGGGGTTAGACCCCACCTTAGTTAGAAAGATGGAGCTGGTCCCAGTGTGCAGGTTGCCCTGGACGAGGGAAGGACGGCAGCAGGGAGACCCGTGAGAAGAGCGGTGAGAGGCGCTCTGGCCTGAGCTGAGACAAGGGCCTTGAATTTGGAGATGAGCAGGGTTTGAAGACCAGGAAGGGGCTGTGGTGAGCGCTGCCCTGTGGACAAAGCTGGCACAGATGCCAGAGTCAGCACTCAGGGGACTGGCTGTGTGGACACCAACAGGAGAGCGCATTCTGCCACCAGGAGACTATCTGCTAATAGTCCTTCTATTTGCTCATAGATCCTTCCAGCCCATGGAGGTAGAGAAAGGACTGAGAAGGGAAGAGGGAGGGGGAGTGAGGGCCCATCTCTGTGGGGCAGGAGCTGACCTGCATCACCTCACTGATCTCACAGCCACCCTGAGAGGGAGCCGTTATCCCCACCTGACAGGTGAGGAGACTGACTTCCCATGTCTTTGTCTGAAGTCACACAGCTAGTGCTTGGAGGAGACAGAAGCCAGCTCTGCGCCTGTCTGAGGCTCACGCACCCCTCCATAGGGAAGGTGTCACCCCAGACTCCATTCTGAGCAGCCAGGAAGCTCTTGTCAGTTGTGACCTCAGAGGAAGGGAAGATGGGGAGAAGCTCCCTCATGTCAGATCCTTCCTTCCAGACAACCTCACAGCTAATAGCTCACCAATGGTCGACTACCTCCTAGCCATCAGCCTCATTCCGCAGATCCATGGGGAGTATGCACACTGCATTTTTCCCCGACCCCAAGACACTTCCTCGGTTTTTCTCACATTCCCTAAGCTCCAGGAAACTTGGTCCATCTCAAACACCTGAACCTGTCAGACGTTGACAAACTGGGAAAGAGCCTTGCCACCATCTTCTCACCACATCCACAGCAGCAATTGCTGGATCACCCTTCCTGCTTTCATTTGTCTCAGCTGCAAAAACTGCTGAACCCCCTGTCCTGCCACTCCACCCAGGCTCCGTGATATGGCACCTGATTTCCACTCCACCTCGTTTTGACTTTGTAACATCCTGCAGGAAAAACTCAGAGACTAACGAACTGTGATCTCTACCCTCTCCTCTTTTCCTCATTGCGTGAACCACACAACTCCAACCTCACTCCAGCCCCTTCTCTCTCCCTCCAAATCCTCTCCGTTATCTCTACCTTTCTCCTTATCTCTACTTGTCCATTTTAGAGCTCCTTTTCTTTGATTCCATCACCTGATTTTCAACCCAAGAAGACTTGAGTCCCATTATTGTCTTTATTATATGACTCTTCCCTCTCATAACACTTTGCCTACCATTACCCCTTATCTCTACCCGGCTCACAAGCTAATTCTTCATCTTCCACATATGCTTGCCTGCTCACCAATTGTACAGGGACTTACATCCTAGGTTTCCTTTCTCCAGATATTGGGATCACCCCCAATAGTCAATTTCTACCTCTCCCCACATATACTCTCATGCACCAAAGATGGTCGTTCTCCTAATCCACTTTTAGTGTCACTGAACATCTCTGTGGGAGTAACGAAAGGAACGTTACGCAGGGAGTAACGCAGGGCTAGGAGTCTCCTTACATGAATTTCAAACCCTGCCACAGGATCTCAGCCAGGCCCAGAATCACAGACACCACCTCAGGAACCAAGTGGCGATCCGAGTTTACAGCTAAGAGTGGCTCTTGATTTGTTCTCCTCATAGGGCCTTTAACTATTATCTTTTATGGTCCTAGCCTTTGGTCTTTGCCTCTTCCACCTTTTCACCCAATTCCTGCAGAGCCTACTCCAGGTGTGCACAAATGGAGCTGTCCATAAAATGCTTCACCTACAACAACATTACCAGCCCCTTCCACAATGTCTCCCTCCTCTCTCCACCTTCATTCAGCCTGAAGAAACTACAGACTAGAGACACGATGGCCTTTCTACATTTTAATAACAAACAAGTCTGGAAGGGTAGGTCTCTGAATGTTAGAGACCTTCATTTAATGTTAGGTCTCAGAGACCTTGACTTACAGACAGAGCCATGTTGGCTGACCTACACAAACAGAGCCATGCTTGTAACAACAAAAAATACCACAAAAGAGCTACTAGCTTGCTGTCATTCAACATTTCATGTTCAAACAATGCTATCCTGTCTGCACAGCCCCTATAAAAACCTCCTCATCCCCTCTTCAGGACTGGAAGTCTCCTTTAGACATGCAGTCCGGATTGTAGCCATCTTTTGCACAGCCAATATACTGTTGCTCTCTTACAATAAAGCTTCCTTAACTTGCCTGACTGTGTGCATTCCATTTCCAGCCAACCTATCAAAGAATACAAGTGATTCTCAAGTGACTTTTATATAAATCATGTTGTAATAACATTGGTTTGGAAAGTTTGGTTGAAATATGCTCTAGATTTGAGAGCTGAGGATTTTTCAATGTAAAGGAATATGCCCCGCAATGTTTGCCTTCAACTTAGAAAAGCAGTCTTTTCTTAGATAAGAGCTTATGAAATGAGCTATTTCACTGTCTGCCTCTATTGCTAAAAATCTTTCTTGGTGATTGAGCATTACATTTGGTAACCTATAATATGGAATGCATATGATTCTTTCCTATCTATATCTACGTATCTATGTACGTATGTATCTATCTATGTGTGTGTATCTGACATTTAAATAGATACCCACACATGCATGTGTATATACTCATAAACACACAAAAGAATGTAAAGAAAAACATATTCACACTTATTTGTCTTACCCATCATTTTATGGTTCTAACAGATTACTTGCTATATATTGCAAACAAAATATCTCCAAATATGTGGTAAAAGATCATAGGTTTACAATAAAGAACTAACTATACGTGTCTGTCTCAATCTTGCCCTTCCTGTACAAGTCCAACACATGCCCTCCATCAGTTTTTCTTTTTGAGTTCTTTGGGTGATTAATGTTTATTCTCCAAATACTGCTTCTGTATCTAAACGTTATTCTGCAATTGATGTTATATTTTAACTATTGCCTTCCTCATATGATAGATGAGGATGATCTCCCTTACATCCCCTATCTACTCTTTTGGGTAATTTATTGAATCACTATTCTGATTTGTCAACTATGCAAATTCAAACAAGATACGTACACCTGCATTTCCTATCCCACAAACCAGAGCCAAAATCTCTTGACTTCACATTTCGTTAAGATGAGGACACCTGTAAGGCTCAGGAGGAGGCTGACGGTCGGTAAGTACATGAGTTCTCTCCCTACCCAAGAAGGGTGCTAGAATTCCATTCCCTACTCTGTAGGTCCATTGCTGTGACTCCTCTGCCCCACAAAAAGGAAGTTCTGTCATGAAATTTAAATGAATTATCTGTCTTTCATGAATTTATTACATCTGTAATATTTTTCTAAGCTCTCAATAATTATATATTCTATTGAATCTGATTTTTATCTCTGGACCACATTTTCCAAAAATCTGATCTTTTACTGGTTTTCTTGGTACTTATACTAACTCATTTCAGTATTTCCTGGATTCCTTAGTGTCCTCAAATTCATACATTTTGACATACATTTATACATGTAAATAGCTTCTAATATTTTAATATTTTAGATTTAGAGAAGAGCTACAAAAATAGTACACAGTGCCCTTATTTCCATTAGCTAGAATTTCCTAATGTTAGCATGATCAAAATTAAGAAGTAAACATTTTACCAGAGGGTAAGGGGGGAGGGGAGTGGTAGATAAGGGTAAAAGGGATCAAATATATGGTGATGGAAGGTGAACACACAATGGAATTTATAGATGATGTAATACAGAATTGTACACCTGAAATCCATGTAACTTTACTAACAATTGTCACCCAAACAAACTTCAATTAAAAAAAAGAAATAAACATCGGTACAATACTATTTTCTAAACTCGAGACTTTATTTGGATTTCACCAGTTTCCCCTAAAGTGTTGTCTTTCTGTTTCAAGATCCAGTCCAATCCAATCTTTGATTGCCATAGTTCTCCTCTAATCTGTAATAGTTCCTCAGATTTTCCTTGACTTTCATGACTTTGACACATGTTAAGCGTAATTCTCAGCTATTTTATAGGAAGCTCCTCAATTTTGATTTTGTCTGATATATCCTTATAAGTACAATACAGTTATGGGTTTTTGAGATGACTATCAGAGAGGTGACACGCCCTTCTCAGTGCACAATTTCAGGGAGGGCATGATGTAAATCTGTATTATTACTGGTTATGTTAAACTTGGTCATTTTATTAATGTAATGTCTACCATGTTTTTTCATTGAGAAGTTCCTTTTTCCCCCTCGATAAATAATATTTAATGGAGATACTTTACGACTGAAAGATACTATTTTTCCTTAAATTTTTGACCTGCTGATTTTTTTGTTAAATCTTATCCAGATATCATATCCTTCAAGGCAGCATGCTGATCCTCTTAGTAATTCAAGTACTTCCCTGCCCCTCAACTAAGGATAGATTGTCTTGTTCTCTTCTCCAGCTGCAATCTCTTTTCACTAGTATTCTAAGAGCAAAGTGTTTGGTTCCCCTGCCCCACAGATCAAGGCTCCTATTCAAAAGAGGAGATAGAGAGAAAGTGTTCCAGTGGAGTTCAATGCTCCTTCTACAGCGGCGCTCTTCCCCATCACGTTTTTCACCAGGAGAAGCATTTCTTAGGATTCTCCAGCTCTTGTGTGAGTGCCTCCCAGGGTTCATGGAGAAAAAACCATGCGAAAGGATGCAGATTTCATTTCCCTGTGATTTGTTCCCAAGTTCTGATATCTCTCTCATTATTTTCAGGCTCACTCATATTATTTCACTTATATTCAAATATCTGATTGTACACATTTAAGAACAAAGAAACAAAAATATTTATTGCAAGCTCTATCTGTGGAGAAGGGGCTTGTGCATGACAGGCCCCACCTCAGAATGAGCATTTAAGACATAAGACAAAAATTCCTTCAGACCCTTTTTTTCCTTTACTTTGCCTTCCACAATATCAGAAATTAAGTTTTTACACTATAAGTTTTGCTCTATTCCACTCCTACTAAAAAAATCTTTTCATAGCCCTCTGTTGGTGAGGCGAGGCGAGGCGAGGCAAAAAAGCCATGACGTGACATCTCACTGTGATTTTCATTTTCATTTCTGTGATAATTAGTGATGCTGAGTATTTTTTCATATGTCTATTAGCCATCTGTATGTCCTTTTTGGAGAAATGCCTATTCAGGTCCTCCGCCCGTTTTTTAATTGGATTGTTTGTTTTTTTGTTGTTGAGTTGTATGAGTTCCTTACGTATTTTGGGTATTAGTCCCTTTTCAGAGGTGTTGTTTGCAAAAGTCTTCTCCCATTTGGTTGGTTGCCTCTTTATTTTGCCAATGGTTTCTTTTGCTGTGCAGAGGCTCTTTAGTTTGGCATAGTCCCATTCATTTATTTTAGCTTTTACTTCCCTTGCCTTTGGATTCAAATTCATAAAATGCTCTTTGAACCCAAGGTCCATAAGATTAGTACCTATGTTTTCTTCTATGAAGTTCATTGTGTCAGGTCTTATGCTTAAGTCTTTGATCCATTTTGAATTGATTTTGGTACATGGTGACAGATAGCAGTCCAGTTTCATTCTTTTGCACATGGCTATCCAGTTCTCCCAGCACCATTTATTGAAGAGGCTGTCTTTCCTCCATTGTATGTTTTTAGCTTCTTTGTCAAAAATTACCTGTCCATATTTATGTGGTTTTATTTCTGGGTTCTCAATTCTATTCCATTGGTCTATATGTCTGTTTTTCTGCCAATGCCATGCTGTTTTGATTATTGTAGCCCTGTAGTACAAGCTAAAGTCAGGGAGTGTGATACCTCCAGCATTGTTCTATTTTCTTAAGATTGCTTTGGCTATTCGGGGTCTTTTGGGGATCCAAACAAATCTGATGATTTTTTGTTCTATTTCTTTAAAAAATGCCATTGGGATTTTGATGGGGATTGCATTAAATCTGTATATTGCTTTAGGTAATATGGTCATTTTAACTATGTTGATTCTTCCAATCCATGAGCACGAAATGTCTTTCCATTTCTTTGTGTCTTCTTCAATTTCTTTCATAAATGTCTTATAATTTTCAGCATATAAATCCTTCACATCCTTGGTTAAGTTTATTCCTAGGTATTTTATTCTTTTTGCTGCAATTGCAAACAGAATTGTTTTTGTATTTCTTTTTCTGAGATTTCATTGTTAGTATATAGGAATGCAATGGACTTTTGTACGTTGTTTGTAGCCAGCAACTTTACTGTATTCGTTGATTGTTTCTAATGGCTTTTTGGTGGAGTCTTTAGGGTTTTCTATATATAGCATCATGTCATCTGCAAAGAGTGACAGTTTAACTTCTTCATTCCCAATTTGGATGCCTTTTATTTCTTTCTCTTGCCTGTTGGCTCTGGCAAGGACTTCCAACACTATGTTGAAAAGCAGAGGTGATAGGGGACAGCCCTGTCGTGTTCCTGAACGTAGAGCAAAGGGCTTCAGTTTTTCACCATTAATTATTAGATTAGCTGAGGGCTTGTCATAGATGGCCTTTATTACGTTAAGGTATTTTCCTTCTATACCTATTTTATTAAGTGTTTTAATCATAAATGGATGTTGTATCTTGTCAAATGCTTTTTCTGCATCAATTGATATAATCGTATGATTTGTGTCCTTTATTTTGTTTATGTGATGTATCATGTTGATGGATTTGCAGATGTTGAACCATCCTTGTGCCCCGGGGATGAACCCCACTTGGTCGTGATGAATAATCTTTTAAATGCATTGTTGTATTCAACTTGTTAGAATTTTGTTTAGGATTTTTGCATCAGTATTCATCAGAGATATTGGTCTGTAGTTTTCTTTCTTTGTGCTGTCCTTCCAGGTTTTGGCATCAGGGTAATGTTGGCCTCATAAAATGAGATAGGGAGTACTGTCTCTTCTTCAATCTTTTGGAAGAGTTTGAGTAGGATTGGTATTAGATCCTGTTTGAAGGTTTGGTAGAATTCACTAGTGAAGCCATCTGGTCCCGGAAGGTTTTAGATGACTGATTCAATTTCGTTACTGGTGATCGGTCTGTTTAGATTTCCCAGTTCTTCATGGTTCAGGCTTGGAAGGCTATATTTTTCTAAGAACTTGTCCATTTCTTGTAGGTTATTGAATTTGGTGGCATATACTCCTTCATAGTATTCTTGGATGATGCTTTGTATTTCTGTGGTGTCCATGATAACTTCTCCTATTTCATTTCTTTTTTTAAAAAAAAAAGACGAATTTTTTAAAAAAGTATTTTATTGGGGAAGGGGAACAGGACTTGATTGGGGAACAGTGTGTACTTGCAGGACTTTTTTCCAAGTCGAGTTGTTGTCCTTTCAATCTTTATTTGTGGAGGGTGCCATTCAGCTTCAAGTTGTTTTCCTTTCAGGGCCCTAGGCTTTGACCCGCCACTCCTTTTGCGGCCTCCCCGGCCCTTGTCCTTCGGGAGTGGCCCAGCCCACCTAATAAACCCACACCAGGGGTGGTGCTGTGGGGGCTGGAGGGCAGGGGGAGAGGAATTGGTGGCGCCACACAGCACTACAATCTCGCTGCCCCGACCCCACACGCAGCCCCTTAGGCCCGGGCTCCCCCCCCACGCACCCCCTTCTTAGTACCCTTCCCTTTCACAAGCCTTTGCCAGCAGCCGTTCGCCCCGCCCCCAAGGCCCAAACCCAGGTCTGCCTGCAGGCCCAGGCCTGCCTGGGCCTTGGGCGGCTTTCTCCAGCCAAGGACGTGCTGGTGCTTGACACCTCGGGACCCAGCCCAGGGGAAGACCATGGCTCTGCCTGCACCTGGGCCCCGAGACAGAGATTCCAGGTGTCCCCCGACACCGGACCAAGGGGAACGCCACCCGCCCCACCCCACCGGATAGGTCCATCTCTGATGGCCGGCACCGCGACCCCTCCCCGCCCCCCTTTCATCTCCCTGGAGCGCCGGGGGCCCTCTGTTCCCCCCTGCCTCGGTGGCCCCGCCCACAACACCAAAAGAGCCAGGACACAATGGCAGGAGTAGGGAGCACACCTGCCCTCGGGCTCCAGGAGAGACCACCACAGGGGAAAAGCAGGCAGGCGGGCATGCACACCACAAACACTAGGAGGGTGCCTGGAGGCGCTCCTCTCCTCCCGCTAGTGGGACCCCAGACTGGGCTCGGAGCCCTGCGGCAATCTGCGGACCCTGGAGGCCTGCCCCGGGGTCCCACGGTGACTGCCAGCGCCAGGGCACTGCCTCCATAACGGAGCCCAGCCCCGGGCACCACCGCACTCCGGTTGGGAAGCTGCCATTTCAACTCAACCTCAGTGCCTCTGTCCCAGTCGGTGTCCCATGCTGTGCGTCAGTCCCCCCTCCTCCCCAACTCCCAACCCTTGTTTGTCTGTCTTCTTCCACCTCCAGGGAAGTGGTAGAGGCCCCTTGGAGCCTCGGATGGCGCGAAGGGGCCTCGCTGCGGGCAAGGAGCCAAAGGCAGTCCACCCAGGCGGCGTTTTGAGGAGGCGGGAAGCAGGCGGGAGGTCGGGCCCTGGCGGAGCCGGCCAGCGGGGAGATGCTCCGGACACGAGCAGCCTGGTTCGCGCTCACCAGGCAGGACTGTCCCCTGCTCTTGTGGCGCTGTGGGCCTGCTCCCAGCGTCTATGGCCACAGCAGCTTGAACGCGCCTGATCTCCTTTGATCTGGGAATCTAAGCAGGGTCGTGCCTGGTTAGTACTTGGATGGGGGACCGCCCGGGAATACCGGGTGACCTAGGCTTCGGCCCGCCACTCCTTTTGCGGCCGCCCCAGCTTTTGTCCTTCGGGAGTGACCCAGCCAGCCTAATAAACCCAGGCCAGGGGTGGTGCTGTGGGGTCTGGAGGGCAGGGGGAGAGGAATGGGTGGCGCCACACGGCACTACAATCTCGGTGCCCCGGCCCCACGCAGGCCCTTAGGCCCGGGATCCCCCCCCACGGACCCCCTTCTTAGTCCCCTTTTCTCCCGCAAGCCTTCTGCCAGCAGCCGTTCGCCCCGCCCCCAATGCCCAAGCCCCGATCTGCCTGCTGGCGGAGACCTGCACGTGCCTTGGGCGGCTTTCTCCAGCCAAAAACGTGCTGGTGCATTGCACCTCGGGACCGAGCCCAGGGGACCACCATCAATCTGCCTGCACCTGGGCCCCGAGACAGAGACTCTGGGTGTCGCCCGACACCGGACGAAGGGGAAGGCCACCCGCCCCACCCCACCGGATAGCTCCGTCTCTGGTGGCCGACACCGCGACCCCTCCCTGCCCCCCTTTCATCTCCCAGGAGCGCCGGGCGCCCTCTGTTCCCGCCCGCCTCGGTGGCCCCGCCCACCTCACCAAAAGAGCAGGGACAAAAGGGCAGGAGTTGGGAGTGCACGTGCCCTCCGGCTCCAGGAGAGACCAGCACAGGGGAAAAGCAGGCAGGAGGGCATGCACACAACCCACACTAGGAGGGTGCCTGGGGCTGCTGCTCTCCTCCCGCATGCGGGACCCCGGGCGGGGCTCGGAGTTCGGCGGCAATCCTCGGACCCTGGAGGCCTGCCCCGGGGTCCCAGGGTGACTGCCAGCGCCCGGGCACTGCCTCCGTAACGGAGCCCAGCCCCGGGCACCACCGCACTCCGGTGGGGAAGCTGCCACTTCAACTCAGCCTCAGTGCCTCTGTCCCAGTCAGTGTCCCATCCTGTGCGTCAGTCTCCCTCATCCCCAACTACCAACCCCTGTCTGTCTGTCTTCTGCCACCTCCAGGGAAGTGGTAGAGGCCCCGTGGAGCCTCGGATGGCGCGAAGGGGCCTCGCTGCGGGCAAGGAGTAAAAGGCAGTCCACCAGGTGGCTTCTTGAGGAGGCGGGGAGCAGGCGGGAGGCGGGGCCCTGGCGGAGCCGGCCAGCGGGGAGATGCTCCGGACGGGAGGAGCCCGGCAGCCTGGTTCGCGCTCACCAAGCAGGCCGGTCCGCTGCTCTTGTGGCGCCGGGGGCCTGCTCCTAGCGTCTATGGCCACAGCAGCTTGAACGCGCCCGATCTCGTCTGATCTGGGAAGCTAAGCAGTGTCGAGCCTGGTCAGTACTTGGATGGGGGACCGCCCAGGAATACAGGGTGCCCTCAGCTTTGGCCCACCACTCCTTTTGCGGCCGCCCCGGCCCTCGTCCTTAGGGAGTGGCCCAGCCCGCCTAATAAACCCACACCAGGGGTGGTGCTGTGGGGGCTGGAGGGCAGGGGGAGAGGAATGGGTGGCGCCACACAGCACTACAATCTCGCTGCCCCGGCCCCACGCAGCTTGTCAATTGCTGCACAAACAATTAGCTGGGATTCTTTGAAAGATTCCTGTTGAATTTGTTGATTAGGTTGTGTAAGGCTTGAGGCGAGATAGTGAAGCTAAGAGAGTCAGGCAGGTTGAGAAAAGTGAGGGCTTTATTCTGCGCTCCCAGGCAAGGTTCAGCGGTCCGCAGATGGGGCTGGTGAAGTGGCTCCCAGGGCAGAGGAGGGAGGCAGATATGCGATTTGGGGGAGGGGGTTGGCTGAGTGAGGTGGCAGATGAGCAAGCCCGCACCCCCAGTGCAGATAGGGCCCCAGTGGCTGTGTCTGGAGTTGTTTATTGCACCAAGGTCTGCTGCCTCTTCTGGGAAATGCCAGGGGCCCCAGTTTCCATCATGCGAGGAGGGGTCTGACTTGGCAGAGGGGTATGACTTTGCTCCCGGCCTCTTTGACCATGCCCTTATCTGACCTAATAGGTTGAGGAATATGGCCATGTTAACAGTGTTCAGACCAAAATCGTGGAATATTTTCCCAAGTAGGTTGTCTTTAATTTATTTCCATCAGTTTTGCAGTTTTTAGAGAATAAGTTTGGCTCTTATTTTGTTAAATATATTCCTAAGTATTCTATTATTTTTGATGCTGTTGCAAATTGAGTTGAAGTATACAGAAATGCAACTGGTTTTTATATATTGATCTTGAATCCTGCAAATCTGCTGACTTATACATGCAAATACAGCTGGGCCTTGGTCAGAGTTGTTTCCTTATAACTTGCATGAGTTGTGGCAGGAATGCACCTCTTGTTTATAGCAGTCAGCCTGTGGTAAAATTGGTTTCCTTATATGTGGTTTCACTTAAAGCGTAAAACTTACCCATGATGTTAAGTGAGGACTTACTGTAGTTCTTAAGTGGAATTCTCATAATGTCGTATACTACAGGTTATGTAATCTGTGAATAGAGAGCATTTTGCTTCTGTCTTTCCAATATGAATGGCTTTTATTTCCATGTCTTACCTAATTGCTCTGGATAAAATATTCAGTACAATATTGAATAGAACTGGCCACAGTTGTCATCCTTTCGAGTTCACTGTCTTAGGAAGAAAGCATCCAGGCTTTCACTCTTAAATATTATGCAAGTTATAGCTGTTCTATAGATGCTCTTTTCAGGTTTAGAGAATTATCTCACATGCTTAGTTGGTTGAGGTATTTTTGTTGTTGTTGTTGTTGATTGTTTTTGTTTTTTGTTTGTTTTGTTTTTCATGAAAAGGCATTGAATTTTGTTAAATGCTTTTACTGAAGTTGTAGCAATGATCATGATAGTGTTTTTTGTTTAATTAATATGATGTGTTACATTAAGTGATGTTTGAGTTTTAAATCAACTTTGTATTTCAGGGATATCTCACATGGTCATGGAATATGCTTTTTTTCTGTATTTTGCTGAATATGATTTGCTAGTATTTTGCTGAGGATTTTTACATCCACTTTCATAAGAAATATTAGCCTTTAGGTATATTTTCTTTTGATGTGTTTGGTTTGGAATCAGTGTAACACTGGTCTCATAAAATGAGTTGAGATACGTTCCCTCGTCTACCTTTTGGAATAGTTTGTGAAGAATTGGCATTAATTCTTTAACCTTTGGTAGAATTCAGTGAGAACTTCTGGGCATTTCTTTATGACTCATTTTTCGTTACCTATTCATATCTTTACTTAATCGGTTTATTTCTTCTTGAGTCAACTTTGTTAGTTTGTGTCTGTCTAGGAATTATTATTTCATCAAGTTATCTTATTTGTTGGTGTACAGTTTTTCATAGTATTCCTTTATTATCTTTTTATTTCTGTAAGGTAATGCCCCCTTTTTTGATTATGATTCTAGAATTGAGTCTTCTCTCTTTTTCTCTTGATCAATATAGCTAAATGTTTATCAATTTTGCTGACATTTTTATTGATTTTTCTCTATTATTTTTCTCTTCTCTCTTACACTAATTTCTGCCCTAATATATATTATTTCCTTCACAATTTCTTTAGGTTTAGTTTGTTCCTCTCTTTTCAGCATTTGAGGATGAAAGGTTAGATTATTGACTTGAGATATTTCTTTTTCTTAATATACATATTTTATAGCTGTATATTTTCCTCTAAGTACTGTTTTAGATGCATCAGAAAACTTTATTTATTTTGTCTTTATTTTTATTCATTTCAAAATATTTTTTATTTTTAGGATTTCCTTTGTGATTTATATTTTGACCGATTAGTATATATTAGTGTGTTGTTCTGCTGCTAGTTCTGCTTTTATTCCATATTGTCAGAAAACATAATTTGTGTTATTTCTTTTCTTTTAAATTTAATTTTTTTATGGCCTAGCACAATGTCTATCCTAGAGAATGTTCCTTGGGTACCTGAAATGAATGTCTAACCTGCTATTGATGTATTGTTATGGTTATTGGCTTATTTGCGTGTTCAGTACATGTTTGCATTACTTTCCTGAAGCCTATTTTTCCTCCCCCACTGTTAAGCCTCTATTGTTACTCCCCAAGGAGGTGCAGCTTTGCATGTAACTACAGTCACCATAGGATGACAATGGTTTTGGTCGTGAATTTTTGATCTCTGAACTCGAACCCGAACTCGAACTCAAACGCGGACAATCCGAACCTGTAGGAAACCGTGCTGAAGTTCTAGCAGGTGTTGCTTTGTGAAATGTTGAACCTTTGACTTCCTTGAGTGGTTTGTGCCCCCAGCAAGGCAAAACTTGCTACTCTGAGAACACAGAACCAGACAAGGTCAGGAAGTGTGGAGCTGGACAAAAAACAAGCCCTTGTGTATCCAAACATTGTAACTACTAGATTGCAGACAGTTCTGTTACTTTTTGATGCCCAGAGGATACAAGCTGCAAAAATAAACTTGGGCTGAGGCATTCTACTTAGAACTCCAGCAGTCTACTTAGAACTGCGGCAGTCTACTTAGAATTGCCTGCCCTCCCGATCCCATCTTTGTCTCTCTTCTTTTCTCTCAATCCTCACTCCCCACTTCAGGGACTGTTCCTCTCGTGGGCAGGCACCGACAAGTGGCGCCCGAACAGGGACCTGAATACTGGGGATAAAGTGAAGGACACCGCACGGAGCTGAGACGCGTCGCATAAGGTAAGGGGTGCGGTGAGACACCACGGTCAGGAGTAAAAAATCATGGGACAGGGTAGCAGCAGAATGTCTTTTACTCAAATGTTAAAAAGTGTGCTAAACGGACTGGACCCCCAGGATGAGGAGGGCCTAGATGGGGAGGGGCCAGTGAGGGTGGTAGACGGTGCAGTGACAAGACAGCAGAGTGGGACTGAGAAGATGGCAGAGGGGCCGGACGAGGCCCAAGGCCACCGTCCCGGGCGGGGCGAAGGTGGAGGAGACCAAGAGCCCGTCACTTCTCTGACGGGCCCTCCTGCCGCCACCCCGCATCCCTGGGACGAGCCGCGGGCCTCGCCTCCACTACGGCCACCGCCGAGGAGTGGGAGCCACAGTGCGAGCCTGTGAAGCGCGGGGATGCGATATCCAGCTCCGGGGCAGGGCTGCCCGAGCCTGCGGGCTGCGAGACGCTGGAGGCCAGAGGCCACGGCGCCGCGGGAGAAACCCGCGCAGCTGAGCGCCCGCGAGGACTCCCGGCAGGTGCACGCGTGGTTGTGGCAGTCTTATTGCGGCTACCTCACCTGGCACAGCGGCCTGGCCGCCTTCCCAGCTTACTGTGGCCCCGCAACAATGCTATGGGGCGCTGCCGCAGTTGGTCCCCCACCAGAGAAATCCATTCAGGAACTCTTCCCAGCAACCCCGGGCAGCGCAGGATTGGACCTCAGTAGCGCCGCCTACACAGTACTAACACCTGAGATGGGAATGCGAGCTATTCCTACAGGGGTCTTTGGGCCTCTGCCTCCACAGACTGTGGGACTCATCCTAGGAAGGAGTAGTATTACCATGAAAGGGATATTGGTTGCTCCGGGAGTTGTGGATATGGATTATACAGGAGAGATCAAGATTACGACACATTCGCCTGGAGGCACTTCAGTGATCGATAAGGGCCCACGCATAGCACAATCATTGTTAATTCCACATGTCAAACCGGGTAAAACAGCAGGCCATAAATCCCGAGGCGACGCGGGCCTTGGTTCATCAGATGCTTATTGGGTCCAGGCCATTCACCACCAGGCCAGAATTACCACTATCCATTAATGGCCGTTCCTTCATGGGCCTTTTAGACACGGGGGCCGATGTCTCTGTTTTAACTGCAGATCAGTGGCCTAGCCACTGGCCAAAGCAGCAAACACTAACCCAGTTACAAGGCATAGGACAATCTCAGTCACCACAACAGAGCAGTGATATATTGTTGTGGAAAGATCAAGAGGGACATGAAGGATCCTTTCAACCATACATAGTGGCAGGATTGCCTGTCAATCTATGGGGCAGAGATGTCATGAGTCAGATGGGAGGTTACCTGTACAGCCCTAATCAACAGGTCACTATGATGATGTTCGATCAGGGACTTCTGCCTAGAGATGGCTGAGGTCCTTCTGGACAAGGGAGAAAAGAGCCTATCTTTCCCTCGCCCTTACCACAAAGAGCTGGCTTGGGATATTTTTAACGGGGGTCACTACTCCTCCTGTACCCCATGCAGATGCTATCACTTGGAAAAGCGACACACCTGTTTGGGTAGAACAGTGGCCCCTATCATCAGAAAAGATACAGGCTGCAAGGTTGCTGGAACAGGAGCAACTCGATAAGGGACATACAGCACTTTCTAACTCTCCATGGAACTCTCCCATATTTGTAATTAAGAAAAAATCAGGTAAATGGAGGTTGTTACAAGATTTGAGAAAAATAAATGAGACTATGGAGCTCATGGGGGCTTTACAACCGGGATTGCCTAATCTTTCTGCTATACCCCAAAACACATATAAGATAATCCTGGCTTTAAAGGATTGTTTTTATACCATACCATTGTGCCCCAAGGATTGTAAAAGGTTTGCTTTAAGTAACTTACAAGAACCTATGAAGAGATATCAATGGCTGGTGCTGCCTCAAGGTATGGCTAATAGCCCTACTCTATGTCAAGAATGTGTGGCAGCAGCGTTAGAGTCTACCCCGTCTCCCCACATACAATCCTTAATCACACTCTTTGTTCTAAATTTTTTAAACCTGGATGCGCGTGGCAGATCTGCCGCAGATCGCTTCTGGCATCCTAACACTCAACAAGATTATGCCCAAGTGAGATGGCAGGATCCAGTTACTAACCAGTGGCATGGGCCAGACCCAGTCCTAATTTGGGGACGAGGGCATGTTTGTGTTTATTCACAGGACAATGGAGGTGCGCGGTGGCTGCCTGAGAGGTTGGTGCGGCTTGCTGATGAGCCTCTTCGAGATCCTGTTGGTTGCGCAGATGCCTCAGGGTGAGACATACTGGGCATATGTTCCTGACCCTCCCATGCTACACCCCACTGTGTGGAACGGGCCTGAAGTCATTGGTGGGACAAATGACACTAGGCTATTAGGACATCCATTTGCTCCTGCCGTCCTACAAGCTGTTGGATTCAATCATACCGGCTTAGGCATAGGACTCCTCATATGCTTCACAAAGACTGTCAACGTTACCGGATGTTTCCGTGTGGGCAGCCAGACAATTCACGGAGACAACCTAGGACAGAGTGTCACATTCCATCAGCCAGCAGGATGGAAAAACATCAGGGATAAAAACCCACCTGCACCACAAGCCCATGATCCTTGCAGTGAGGAGAACAGAAAAAATAGCAGATCCATCCTTTGGAGACAATGTTATAAAGAACCCGGGGAATATAGTGTCCCTGGGTTTAATCAAGCTGTTATAGATGGTCCGGAGGCCATGACACAGGTGCTGATGTCCAACATGGGACTAAGACTGGAGTGGTTGTGGGATTATGGTATACCTCCCGGCCCCAAAGACATATTTGGAAACTAGTGGGAGCAATGGATACAGTGACTATGAGTATGGACGAGGGACGAGGCAAGGTAGAAGGCAATACCACTGCTTGTGTCAAGGCTCCATATGAGCTTATGATTGGAAATTTTAACATCACCCATATTGACAGGGTCCAGTTTAATGTATCTTGTATACAGTGTAACCTAAGTAATAGCATCAATTGGTCAAATGACAAAAGTAGAGCTGTAGTTCTCCACCGACCCTCTTTCATTATGGTACCTGTTAACATTTCAGGTCCTTGGTACTCGGACCTCAGAGGAGAATTCCCCTCCTTTCTAGCTCTGTTCCATTTGCTACTGCCTTTTGTAATAATCTTTGTTGGTGTTCCTCTATTCATGTGGTTTACTCCGTTGCTCACAAAGGTAATACTCAAGGGCTTCATCGATCTCCAAACAAAGGTTCATGAGTTGAGATTATCTGCCCAGGTCCACCGTGTCGCTGACACCCGTGTATAAAGCCCCTACAATGGGTCGGCAGCCAAAGATGGGTAAGGATTTGGTAAGAATGTACATAACCTAAGACAGGAACCGTTCGCTAGAGGGATGGTCTCCTATGACGGGTAAATGGACATATCTGTACCAACCACCTAAGCCAGGCGCAACCCTTGTGTTAATTTTATATAAAAAAGGGGTACCTGTGGGAAACCGTGCTGAAGTGCTAGCAGGTGTTGTTTTGTGAAATGTTGAACCTTTGACTTCCTTGAGTGGTTTGTGCTCCCAGCAAGGCAAAACTTGCTACTCTGAGAACACAGAACCAGACTAGGTCAGGAAGTGTGGAGCTGGCCAAAAAACAGGCCCTTGCGTATTACCTTTATTGTAACTACTAGATTGCAGACAGTTCTGTTACTTTTTGATGCCCAGAGTATATAAGCTGCAAAAATAAACTTGGGCTGAGGCATTCTACTTAGAACTGCGGCAGTCTACTTAGAATTGCCTGCCCTCCCGATCCCATCTTTGTCTCTCTTCTTTTTTCTCAATCCTCACTCCCCACTTCAGGGACTGTTCGTCTCGTCGGCAGGCACCGACAGTTAGTGTAGCCACAGCAGTTATATTAGTGGCCAGTGGCTCACTGGTTACAGCTGACGGCCAACTAGCCACAGCTGACGGCCATCCAACCACAGTTGATGGCCATCTACTACCTGAGCCAGCACCCCTCCACGTGAGGCCGAGAGCCTGGAAACTGCTCTCTGGGGCTCTGTCGTGCGGGGTACCCTGCTCGCTGCGCCATTTGTCGTGCAGGGTCTCAGCTCCCGCTCCCCGCCCAAGAACGCAGGACACGGTAAGGCCAAAAAGGAACACCCACGGAGCCATAGATAGGGGAGTCAAACCAATATATTCTCGCTGGCGGCTGGGCTGGAGACACAGGAAGTAGGATCTACATAATCTGCCTAACAGCAGTCCGCGCTTGCCAGCCACCATCTTCTTGCTAGCCCCCATTCCTTTTTGCTAGCATAGCCACAGCCGTTATATTAGTGGCCAATGGCTTACGGGTTACAGCTGACGGCCAACTAGCCACAGCTGCTGGCATCTGATCACAGTTTATGGCCATTTACTACCCGAGCCAGCACCTTTCTATGTGAGGCCGAGAGCCTGGAAACTGTTTTTTGGGGTTTTGTCCCCACACTCCACCCCTACAGGTTCTCGCCTCACAATCTACGCGACAAGTGTCTTCCGCGAGGGTCCCTGTGCGAGGAGCCTGGAGGTGAATGCAATATCCTGGACACAGCCAGGCTCTCTGAGCACAGCCAGGGTTTCTCAGGGCACCACCAGTACTTCTGGGCACAGCCAGACTTCCTGGGCTTCTTAAGGTACCACCAGTCTCCCCGGGCACAGCCAGGGTTTCTCAGGGCACCACCCCAGTACTTCTGGGCACAGCCAGACATCCTGGGCTTCTTAGGGTACCACCTGTTTCCCCGGGCACAGCCAGCTTTTCTCAGGGCACTGCCACTCTCTCTGGGCACAGCCAGACTTCCTGGACACAGCCAGGGCTCACAGGGCACTGCCACTCTCTCTGGGCACAGCCAGACTTCCTGGACTCAGCCAGGGCCTCTCAGGACACTGCCACTCTCTGGACACAGCCAGACTTCCTGGACACAGCCAGACTTCCTGGACACAGCCAGGGCCTCAGGGCACTGCCACTCTCTCTGGGCACAGCCAGACTTCCTGGACACAGCCAGGGCTCTCAGGGCACTGCCACTCTCTCTCTGGGCCTATCGGGGTACCGTGCTGGAACAACAGTGGCTCACATCAAGGTGCTTACATATTATCAATGGTGGCCAGTCAAGACACAAAAGCAAACATCCGCCAGTCCCACTACATGATGGTATGTTCCCAAACAGTCAAGCGTCCATTAAATCAGGGATAGAAGGCAATTCCTCATAGTCCATAGTCATTCGCCAGGGCTGTCCTGGGGGTGAGGGATGATCTTGACCTCACCCTCATCTCACAATGAGGACTCAGCAAGCGTTTCCTCCTGGGACAAGTCCCGCATCCAGGCTGCGTCAGCAAGCAGTTCCCAGCCCACAGGGCCGCAACAACCTTCGCTTTCTCCGCTTTCTCCGGCCTCTGCTGGTTGGGGAACCATCCACATCTTCCCACCGCTCCACGGAAATCGAGCTCTCCGGCAGCTGCTCCTCCTGGTCTTCCTCAGACTGAGCTTTCATACGCACAAACTGCTCCACTGCCCTTCGGAGAGCTTTGGCCAGCACCGTATCCTGCCGACTACGCCATGTGTCACGCGGTGGACCCTGCTCGCTGCGCCATTTGTCGTGCAGGGTCTCAGCTCCCGCTCCCCGCCCAAGAACGCAGGACACGGTAAGGCCAAAAAGGAACACCCACGGAGCCATAGATAGGGGAGTCAAACCAATATATTCTCGCTGGCGGCTGGGCTGGAGACACAGGAAGTAGGATCTACATAATCTGCCTAACAGCAGTCCGCGCTTGCCAGCCACCATCTTCTTGCTAGCCCCCATTCCTTTTTGCTAGCATAGCCACAGCCGTTATATTAGTGGCCAATGGCTTACGGGTTACAGCTGACGGCCAACTAGCCACAGCTGCTGGCATCTGATCACAGTTTATGGCCATTTACTACCCGAGCCAGCACCTTTTCTATGTGAGGCCGAGAGCCTGGAAACTGTTTTTTGGGGTTTTGTCCCCACAGGCTCTGTCCCCACAACATATGATACAAAAATATTTTCCTGTAATAAGGATTTCACATGCCATATATTTTGGGATACAATTAACATGTTGTTTAAACAGCCCAGTAAATACACTTGTACTATTTATATTTTAGAGCTTATACTTTTTTTTCAAATCGTAGACGATTTCTAGTTTTATATTCTCAAGTAGATTATCAATAGGTGATAGAGGAACTTTTCGATTGAATTTAGATTCAAATTCAGCAGGAGCTGGAAAGAAAAAGACAGAATTATGTTCTTTAAAATACAACTAAGTATAAGTGTTAAGAAGAATGAGAAAACCTCTAGATGAGGCCACAGCTCACAACAGGAGATCATATTCAATACAGTTTGCCCACGGCTGCACACTGACTTGACTGCTATTGTGGCCAAGTATCAGAGCTTCTGGTTGTCTCATCCTTCATTCATTTATAAACAAGGTCGTACGACAAGCACTGAAGTTACAAGACGAAGATGACACGGTCCAGCCCTGACCCATCATCTACTATAAGCTGAAGGAACAGATGAACAGGCAATTTCCATTCAGAGGCCCCTATACCATACAAATGCACAACAGGACGCGAGTGGGACCCACAAAAGGGACATCCCAGTATTGATTGTCTGCTCTCTGGTGGAGGTGACATGGATGTTGATGCCTGAAGGACAAGGACAGAGGATGCCAGAGAGAGGGAAGACGCAGATGCGAAGACTAGTGTGGGGGAGAACACTACGGAACGAGAAGTAGTCTGGTTTAGCTAGATGCTAGAGCAAAGGGGCAAACGAGGGTTGGTAGCAAGATATAGGCTGAGATGTTTGGTGAGAACTACATTGATTTGGGTGTTTTCATTCCATGCAAAGCAATGTGGAGTTTCTCCTGAGGGTACATGGTAAACTAATGACAAAGTAAATGACTGGAGATTTAAATGTCACCCATCAGGTGACAGCTACAGTGTTTCCTCCAAAAATAAGACTAACCAGAAATTAAGCCCTAATGCGTCTTTTGGAGCTATAATTAATATAAGACCTGGTCTTATTTTCGGGGAAATATGGTAGCTTGGCCCTTCTAGGAGGTACCGTATTTCCCCAAAAATAAGACCGGGACTTATATTCATTTTTGCTCCCAAAGACACATTAGGTATTATTTTCCGGTTAGGTCTTATTTTCGGGGAAACACCATATATGAACAGTAATTGCTTAAGTATCACTAGATAAGTCTTGTTATTGGGCCTCATTACACTGGCAAAAACATAAAAGTTGATGAAGCCCCGTTTTCAACGTGCAGGTGGAAAGTTCCATAGGGATGGCAGAAGAAAGGAAGGGGACAGGCCATAAATAAAAAGAGATACATAGACTCTTGAGATATTACTCATATGACCTTGTCTTCACTATGAATGTTTATGCTTTCACCTTTTTTATTTGCTAAGGCCAAGAAAATATTTAATGTAGTATCTATTATCAGAACATGGAAAGGGATGCCATTTAATATTTACATTTTATTCCAGAAATCAATGATATCTAACTTGAATTAATACATTTTGGCAACATACCGTCTTTGTATAGTTCTTTAGTTTTTTTTTCCTGGTACTCCAGCAGCGACTGAAATAAATCAAATCTTATTATAGCATTTAAGGTAAACAAGAGACTTTACTGTAGAAATGATATATCTTATGAAATGTGCTCTTTAAATAATGCCTTTAGAGAATAGACTTAACGTATGATTTATATAAATACAAAAAAGTTTAAAAATGAATAACATAAATTACTGCTTATTTTGATTGTACATAATAGAGACCATCTATATGAGATGCTATTTAGATTAATCTGACCAACAGTGCAATTGATATTGGTCTACCTAAGATACATAATTTCAAAAGAGTGACGTTTGATTTGATTGGTACAATGAAGTTTAAACAAGTCAAGTCATATTTTACACTGAATGCATTACTTTGCAATTTTTAGAAAAATTGTCCTTTATAAATGTTTCTTGTTCTTTGTTTTTACTTTAATGGACTTTTCCTTAAAATGAGCTTTCCATTCTTGCACTTCTAGAAAAGTAATCTTAAGGTGTATTCTAGGCTCTTCATTTTTCAGCATAGAACCTTAAAGACATAAAATGATGAAAGTGGTACTCTGCCGTCATGTGAAAATTCTACTGACAGAAACAATAACCAAAACGATTTTGCAGTCTATGACTGAAACATTACCGTATTCGTATGCACAGAAAGATTTCCGAAAAGCTGCTTGAATAAAGTAAGACCTAGAGCCAGTTTTCAAATTTACTTTCTCATTTATGACTTTGTAGAGTTAGAAACAAAAAATAATATATAATTTTTAAATGTGACTTTGTTCCTTAGAGATCAGGTCCAATTTTTGAAACACTAAAATAGCTGTAGTTATAGTCTATTTAATTATGAAATGTGTGGGAGTATTTCAAACTATATTACAAGTGTCCCAGTCTAGAGTGGTCTTACTGAAACCTTTCTTCTGAAAGCTATCCTCTCACAAAATGTCCAAAGTAGTGCTTAAAATAATATCCAGAAATTAATAGACACTATGGTGACAACAATGTGACAGCCAATCCTTGTACAAATTTAGGGGGAATGTGGGAAACCGTGCTAAAGTGCTAGCAGGTATTGTTTTGTAAAATGTTGAACCTTTGACTTCCTTGAGTGGTCTGTGCTCCCAGCAAGGCAGAAGTTCCTACTCTGAGAACACAGAACCAGACAAGGTCAGGAAGTGTGGAGCTGGCCAAAAAACAGGCCCTTGTGTATTACCTTTATTGTAACTACTAGATGGCAGACAGTTCTGTTACTTTTTGATGCCCAGAGTATATAAGCTGCAAAAATAAACTTGGGCTGAGGCATTCTACTTAGATCTGAGGCGTTCTACTTAGAACTGCGGCAGTCTACTTAGAATTGCCTGCCCTCCTGATCCCATCTTTGTCTCTCTTCTATTTTTTCTCAATCCTCACTCCCCACTTCAGGGACTGTTCTTCTCATCGGCAGGCACCGACAGGGGAAGACAAATTTGTTTTCCAATATTTGCATAACACTTTTTTTTGTGAATGGCTTGATAGAAAGGGCTTATAACGTGAATAATGTGACAACAACATCACCAGACAGGCCGTGTAAAATCAATAACTAAATACCATAGAAAGGGAGAGGACTTTCATGAAACAGTTTTAAGTTATTGTTAATCAACAATATAAAATGTAAATCACATTTTTACACGACTTGAATTAAGGAACTACCAATGTAGCGTTATTATTATTTTCCCCCAAAACAGCTCTTTTCTTAAATATTTACTTCAGCACTTTCTGTCGTGTTTCCCCGAAAATAAGATGTAGCTGGACCATCAGCTCTAATGCGACTTTTGGAGCAAAAATTAATATAAGACCCGGTCTTATTTTAACATAATATAAGAATGGGTCTTATGTAATATAAAATAATATCAGACCAGGTCTTATACTAATTTTTGCTCCAAAAGACACATTAGAGATGATGGTCCAGCTATGTCTTATTTTCGGGGAAACACGGTATGTTTATTTCTAGGTGAGGAGTGTGTTCAGATGGTGGAAGTAGCTTGAAGTCCAACATTAATAAGGACAACATATCTGCAGTCTTATTATACTTTTCCATTTATCAAATATATAGAAAGGTGAGAAAATTATACACAAAAAAATGTATCAGCAAACTTTAATTCAAAGGATTTCAACTAGAAGGATTTTCTCATTACTGGCAGTTCTCACTAGACTACGTCTCGGAGAAAGCTCAGGTTCCACTGGGGACACCCACGGGATAGCACAGCTTAGAGTCTGCATCCCTCCTTTAGCTAGGTAGCTCTACACGTCTCTGCTTTGGTTTGTTTTGTGTTAATTGGGGACTACTGAGGAACAGTTTGCTTTTCCCGGATGTCAAATTGTTCTTTTTTTCAATCTAGTTGTGGATGGTGCATCTCACTGGCCAATGTGGGACTTGAACCGGTTACCTTGGTGTTATGGGCACCTCGCTCCAACCACTGAGCCAACAGGCTCCCCACCAGCAGCCCAATTCCAAGCTCAACCCATTGCTTCTCACGGGTCTATGTGGGAATCGAACTGTCAACCTTGGTGTTATGAGCATAGTGCTCCAACCACTGGGCCAACCGGCTGCCCACCATGGTTCATCTCCAAGTTCAAGCCATTGTTTTCAATCTAGCGGCGGAGGGCGCAGTTCACTGGCTCATGTGGGAATCGAACCCACAACCTTGTTGTTAAGAACTTGCACTCTAACCAACTGAGGCATGTGGCCACCCTTGGTCTCTGTTTTTATATACCGTGTTTCCCCGAAAATAAGACCTAGCTAGACAATCAGCTCTAATGCATTTTGGAACAAAAATTAATTAAGACCCGGTCTTATTTTACTATGATATAAGACCGCGTATGATATATGATATGATGTGACGTGACGTGACCGGATCTTACATTGATTTTTGTTCCAAAAGACACATTAGAGCTGATTGTCCGGCTAGGTCTTATTTTTGGGTAAACAGAGTCATTAAACAAAAAAAATTTTCTCAAAGAACGGTACTATTCTTTGATAAAAAGAATATTTTTCAGGTCTGAAAGTCACTGATTTAGTGAAAGTCCCTAATTTTGCATAAGAGGCAACCAAGACTCACAGAGATTATATAGGTCACCTGAGGTCACCAAACCAAGGAGCTGCGGGCCAGGAATGGGATAAGTCTCCCTATTAAGGCTAGCCTGCTATGCCAGCTACTACCTCATATTCCGGAAAATTCCATCAATTTCTGAGTACAACTCAAAGAAAATGAATATGCAAAACTTTGTCATGTAGCTCAATAATGTTAAAGCATGAGAAACAAAATAGTAGCTTTCTAACTCAAGTATTATCTTTAAAGTCATAATTAAAAATAAAGACAGATTAATATCACAAGTCCTATTAACAGTAGTCAAACACACTCAATTTATAAAGCATAAACATTTCTAAACACAGAAAAGGGAACTTGAAGGAGAAAATCATGAGTTAAAGAAAGCAAACTCAAGTTGAGGAAATTCTTCCTTAAAATGACTTGTCTTTTCCTCAGAATCAAATTTGGCTGACCAATATAAACCAACACAGGTAATATTCATGGTGGGGGTTAAGTATAGCGAAATGGGAAAAACAAAACAGATTTCTCTTTACCATCTAGTGCACTTATGTCCAACCTCACATCATCACAATTACATCATCAGTCTTTCCAGTGTTCCCTAGTGATTTGGGACACTTATCTCTGGATCTTGACAGAGTGGGGCTTTTCCATCTCTTATTCAGCCTTGCATGATTGGGCAACCCAACGCCTCACAAGGGAACAACGTTGGCCTTGGAATGAGGGCATTGACTTTAACATAAACAATTTTCCAATTTATGAGGAAATACTGAAAACTAAACACCTCTTTCCTACCAAAAAATAATTAAAGGAAAAATGTCCACAAGCATATTCTCTCTCATTGCTTCTGCCTTTACACTCTTTCATCTTCTGATTTCTGTGGTGAAACCACTGAGAACATTTTAATTGTGCATCATGCTTAAGAATTTACAGAAGCGTTGGCCATTCACTTTCTTTTTGTACCCAGTCCTTCCTCCAGGTTCACCTCTTTGAAGGACTTGGACTCCATTTAGCCGAAGGGCTGTCCGAAAATCCTTGGCTTTGTTCTCCTATGATTTATTAAGGGGAAGCTAAATGAAAACACAAGGTTGGAGCCCCATTTAGCACAGGCCTGTGCTATGTTTCTCTGCATTAAGAAGGCCACAGTTGTTAGATGGGTGGGGGGGAGGGGGTTGGAGATGGGGGGAAGTTTGAAGGGATTGGGGGGCGGTTGGTGACCACAGGATGGCCTCAGGGTCTTTTGAGAATTACTTTGGGGAATTTACTCAATAGTGTTTGGGGATTTTGTTGGGTGTCCAATGGACATGTTTCCTGTTTGGGAGACCACCTCAGGGATGCGGTGGATGCTTGGTCATGGCATTGTACACCAGAGACTGGACATTAATGAATGCCAACTATGATTTTATGTGTATAATGTGATGGCTCGGTGTGAGGTCGGGGTGGTGGTGGATGGGGGGAAGGGGGTTCACGTTGTGAGGGAAGTAAAAATAAAATAAAACTAAAAAAAAAATAAAAGGAGGCCACAAAACACCATCAAAACCACAAACCACCCTGCATTGATCAAAATGGATATTCTTTGGAATGATGTAAACATCATGTCAAGAGAGACAACCCCTTTCTATCTCCACGATATCTACAACTCATCGGGCATCTACAGCCCAAGAAAGGATCTTCTGCTCAACACACTACGATTCCTTAAAAGACCACGCATCTGTAAAAGGGAAGGAGGGTGCACTGGATGTGAAAGGGAGGCAGGATGGAGGAAAGCACAGGGACAGCCCACAGCTGCAGTTCCAGGGGGACAAGGCTGAGCCTGAAGCCCCAGCAAAGGCAGTGGCGGTGGAGGGGACGGGGTACAGCTCCCACATCACTGCCCAGGGGAGGCTAAGTGGGGCAGCAGCAGCATCCCCCCACCCCTCTCCAGATGCAGCAGTGCTGGCACCACCAGGGACCAGTAGCAGCAGCAGAAACAATTCTCCAGTCTCACGACCACACACAGTGCTACCAGTAGACATAGGGAACCAGGTAGTAGCTCAGCGGGCTCAAGAACAGGCTCCCCTCAACCACCCACTTCCGCCACCTGCGTGGTGGTGGTGACCAGAGACCCTGGAGACCTGGATGCAGTTGCAACACCCATCTCCCTGGTCACCCAGGCTTGGACTCCCACACCCACAGCTAAGCCCCCGCCCTTGGAACCCCCATACTCAAGGAGCACCTGTGGGAGAAAACAGAAACTACACTCTTGTACCATCTACTGAAAACAAAAGAAAGACCCCTAATTTTATACCTGTTTAATTGTTCAAATCGAAATGTACCTACATAAGAAAGTATTCACTACTTCAAATGTGCCTGTAGAGGAACAAGCCACTCAGCAGCATGAAGAAGCAAGGTGACATGGTTAACACTGAGAGAAGATGACACTTCTCCAGAAACCAAGTCAAAGTTACGGAAGATTGTGATCTCTGTGACCGAGATTTCAAAACAGCAGTCATGCTCTCTGCTCATCACACAGAACAGCTAAGAGACTTGTAGGAGGATGACTTGAAGGTGGGCAAACTGGGCGAGCAGGGGAAGTGGGAAGGGAGACGTGGCCCGCATCCATGGCTGCGGAGATGCAGGTGGTGCCAGGACAGAACAGAGACCACAGGAGCCAGGAGGTGGGCTCTTTCCCTGTGTCCCACAGCTCATCTCCCTGCCCAGAGAGCAGCATATCCAGAGTTTGAGGCAGTCACCTCAGCTGAGACCTCCAGCTGGGCCCTAGGTAGGACAAAGGAAGTAAACACCATACCTGGGCCCCTCCCCCGACTCTCCCAATCCTACCCCCACCCTTCCAGAGACTCACGCTGGCCTCTGATCTGAGGAGTAGTGTCAGATTACAGAGGACCCATAGTGCTCAGGATCTGGGAGGACCCGGTTTGTAGCTACTGCGACCCAGGGAAGAAGCTGGGAAGTGTGTGACACTGCTGGGCTGAGAGAGAGAAGACTCCTCCATCCCCAGTCCCCACCTTCTCTGACCTGCCCAGGGCAGGGCAATTACAACTGTGGAGACATGCCCAGGGGTTAGCAGTAGGCAGCAGTCGCAGCTCTGGGCTTTCAGCAGCTCAGAAATCTCCCACCACACACGCACACATGCACGCACGCACACACACACGGAAGAAGTGACCTAAGACTCAGGAGACCTGGGCACAGGGCTGGTTGTGTTATTCTCAGTGCGCATATGTGCAGGCAAGAGCAGAAACTGCACTGACTTTGTAGAAACTACCATCCAGACCCGATAGCCCCACTCATCTACATCTGCCGTCCCAGGGTCACTCTGGGCACCAGGTGACCGGCTCTGCCTGAACAATACACAGAGGACTCTCTGGTACAGCAGAGGACGGCCTGGAGATTACTTGGTGGGCTTAAGCCAAGACTGGCGCTGCGTTTTTTGTTTTGTTTTGTTTTTGTATCTTTGATATTTTGCCTGTGTTGAGTGTGGGTTACTGGTTGTTTTCACACGTGAGTGTATTTGGTTTTGACTTTGTTGTTGCTGTTGTGCTTGGTGATTGGCTTTGTTCTGAAATTCCCCTACACCAGGGCCCAGCCCAAGAGTCACAAGATTCAACACCTCCTGACACCAACTCCAGACCCAACCAGAGTATTATTGGGTTTGACCTACAAGTGACACACCCAGAGGGAATTCTCCACAGGCACAAGAGCCCATAGAGGCCAAGTCTAATCGGAGTGGTCCACCCTCACGCAGCAGATCATCCACCGAGGGCAGAGCTAAGTCTCACAACTAGGCAGCCTAGGATCAACCCCACCTACTGACCAGCCAAAAGCAATGGAAGTTCAACTTTACACAGCACAATATACACAACACCAGGGTCACCTTTGGAGCACACGCACAGGAGAATAGGGAAGTGGTGCAAGTCAGATATAAAGGACACACACTACATAAGATAACCCAGCAAAGACCGAGAATCCTAGGGGATCTACCTAATACATCGAAGCAAACATGGAGAGTCAACCAGAATGGGGAAACAAAGAAACATGTCCCAAATAAAAGAACAGAAGAAACCTCCAGAATTGGAACCAAATGAAATAGAGGTAACCAATCTATCAGAGACAGAGTTCAGAACACTGACGAAAAGAATGTTTAAAGAGCTTAGTGACACCATAAAGAAGGATAGAGAAATCATAATGAACAACCAGTTAGAACTAAAGAATACAACAAGTGAAATAAAGCACACGCTTGAAGGAATTACCAGTGGGTTAGATGAGTCAGAGAATCGAATCAGCGACTCAGAAGACAAGTTAACAGTGAACACACAAGCGGAACAAAAATAAATCCACGCCTATATGGCCATTTAATCTACGACAATGGAAGCAAGAATTTACGGTGAGGAAAAGACAGTCTTTTCAATAAATGGTGCTGGGAAACCTGGACAGACACATGAAAAAAGATGAAGCTGGACCACCTCCTTACACCATATACAAGAATAAATTGAAAATGGGTCAAAAACTTAAATGTAACATCTGATACCATAAAACTCCTAGAAGACAATATAGGAAGCAACTTTACATATATTACCCGGAGTAAGATTTTTACTGATACATCCCCTCGGGCAAGGGAAGTAACAGAAAAAATAAACACATGGGATTACATCAAACTAAACATTTTTTTCACAGTAAAGGAAACCATCATTACAACAAAAAAGGGTCCTACTGAATGGGAGAAGATATCTGCCATTGACATATCCAAACTTTATTAAAAAACTCACTCAACTCAGCTCCGAAAAACAATCAACCCAATTAAAAAATGGGCAGAGGACATGAGGAGACATTTTTCTAAAGAGGACATACAGATGGCAAACAGACATATGAAGAAATGCTCAACCTCACTAACCATCAGAGAAATGCAAATAAAAACCACAATGAGATACCACCTCACCCCAGTCAAAATGGTTATCGTCAACAGATCAACAAACAACAAGCGCTGGCGCGGATGTGGAGAAAAGGGAACGCTAGTGCACTGTTGGTGGGATTGCAGATTGGTGCAGCCACTATGGAAAACAGTATGGAGGTATCTCAAAAATCTGAGAATGGAACTACCTTATGAGCCAGCAATTCCACTCCTAGGCATCGATCCGGAGAAATCCAAAACTCTAATTCAAAAAAATGTATGCACCCCTATGTTTATTGCAGCTCTATACACAATAGCCAAGACATGGAAACAATCAAAATGCCCATCGGTAGAGGACTGGATTAAGAAACTGTGGTACATTTATACAATGGAGTATTACGCAGCCATAAAGAAGAAGGAAATCTTACCATTTGCAACAATATGGATGAACCTAGAGAACATTATGTTAAGTGAATAAGTCAGACAGAGAAAGACAAATACCTTATGATCTCACTTATATGTGGAATCTAAAGAAAACAATAAATGAGTGAACTAATCAGAAACAGTCTCAGAGACACAGAGGAAAAACTGAAGGTTGCTAGATGGGAGGGGGGTGGGAATAAGGGGGAAGGTGAGGGGATTACAAAGCACAATCGATAACCCCAAGATTGCCATGGGGATATTAAAGTCAATTTGGTGAATGTAATCAATAATGTAAAGATTTTGTAGGGTATCTGATTACACTTGTCTCATTAGGGAGAGCACCTCAGAGATGATGTAGATGCCTGACAACTGCACTGTACACCTGAAGCTGAAGCTGAACAATAATGAATGTTAATGTTAACTACAATTGTTATGCACACACACATATACATGTATGTATATATATGTTTACAAGAAGTAGAGTACAGCATGAGGAATAGAGGCAGTGGAAATGTAATGGCTGTATGTGATGTCAGAGGGGTCGTTGATGAGGGGAGAGGGGTCATCATTATGTGAGGCATACAAATTATAAATGTGTAACTATTACATTGTTTTGTACACCTGAAACTAATAATAAAAAAGAGTTAAAAATAATAATACTCATTCACTGAAAAAAAAGGAAGACACACAGAACTAGTATCTGCACAGTAAAACAAACAAACAAAAAAATAGCACTTCTTGATGACTTTCAGGCACATATATAACACTTATCAATCAGCAATCTGGCCCTCAGCTTAAAATAACCCAGTTCAACACAGTCGAGTCATGGGCAAAGAGAAACAGGGCTGAGCTATTTTCAGCTGTAGCCCCAGCAAGAAGCTGAGTATATTATATACTATATTATATAAAATACTATATGTCAATAGTCAAAAGACATACAGTATTTACTTCTAGGGCCAAAGATTAGCACGAACCAGGAAAAGCTTGTTCACCTGAAACTAACGACATACATTATACTTCACTTAATTTTTCAAATACAAAGGAGATAACAGACTCTCTGCCACATATTATATACTCCCCCATGAAAGAATTATTATTTCATTATCCTTTTTATGCCTACTGCTGCCTAGAGAAAAAAAAATCAAACTCACTTAAAGCCCTCCTCAATTTGACCTCTACTAACCGTTTTAAACTAATTTTCTATATTGTATGCTGCATATAAATTAGACCAATTGATCCGAGCAGATGATTTGTGCTTTCCTTCCTGTATTCTCCATGTTGCTTAAATGGAATAAACATTTTGGAGGGTAAAACAAAACAAAGTAACAGCATGAAGAATGTCACTGAGATATAACAACACTCAGAAGGCAGTTCAATGACTTCAGGAGTAAAATTAATGACCCGGAGGAGAACTTTATCAAAGAGATGGAAACTATGAAACAGAACCGAACAGAACTCCTGCTGGTCAAGAACTCAAGAATGAGTATTTTTAACAACCACGTCACACGAAGAAAACGAGTTGTGATTTAAAGACTCCCTAGCACTGCCACCTTACTCATCAATTACCCAAATGTTGTCAAGACATATAGACATAAGTGAACTTCATTTTAAAAATTCAATTATTTGCTTAATGTCCCTATTTAGAATATGTACAACTGTGAAGCAACTCATTTTAAAACACTGAAATAGGTAGTGCTACGAATAAAATAAAAATTAACGATATACTCTCTTGTTAGAAGATAACTTTAACCGTAAAAACAGAGACTAATCTTTCTTCAGTATTATAAGTTTGCCGAATTAATAAAAAGGATTATATCTGTTTCATTTAATAATAAACATCCATTTGTGGTTAGGTGTTTGGCCGGCCATCATTCACTTACGCTTAGGGGAAGAAAAACTGGGATGCACAAAACTTTAAAATTTTTATGAATCATCTCCAACTAAAACCAATTAAGAATCCAAAGCATCTCAAAGCATATATTAGGCAATGATATTTAACATCTGAAATAAAATTTAAAGGCAAATTTTCAAGCATTTTAAATGTATCACTTTAGTTACATTTATTAAATAATAATAAATAACTCTTAACACATGAGAGCTCTAGGGACTTAAAAAAAGATTGTAAAATTTCTGTCTCCTTTCTATGTATATTAGCACACATAATTATGCCTTTTACCTCGTGTGCATTAGTCAATGAAACAACTCAAAATTTCATCAACGACAAACAAAGAAACAAAAACTCATAGACACAGACAACACTTAGTGGGTGAGGGGGGAGAGAGAGAGGTAGAAGAGGGAAAAGGGGGTCAAATACATGGCGATGGAAGGAGAACTGACTCGGATGGTGAACACACAGTGAAATATATACATGATGTATTATGGAAATGTACACTTGAAACCCATATGATTTCACTAACCAATATCACCCCAATGAATATATAAGACAAAACAAAACAATATTATATCAAAGAAATAAAAAACAAAGAAATATGAAACGCAAGGGAAAGAAGCTAATATAACTAACCTTGGGACAGTAATACCCCATGCTGTCATTTGAAGCCCGTGCGGTTGACTTAGGAATCACCAAATTTTCTCTTGGAGCAGGATTTCCACTGAGGAGAAACTCACTATTCAAACTTCCAACACATGGTGGCTCAAGGACTCCCCTCCTAAGAGCAGTGCTGAGAAACTCCTTCGGCTGTTCCTTTGCCTGAACATCGGTTCTAGCCTCTGCCAGTCTTTCATTAGCACTGTGAAGATTGTAAGACACAAAGCTTTGAATGTTATTTTTCCTGAATGACTTGCATTTTTTTCAAGTTGCCATAATAAATAGTAAAATAAATTTCCCATTAAACAGCATTTTAACATTGAAAATGCGTCAGGGCAGACCTACCATGCACAAGGATAGGTTTCAAATTATCCTAAACAAGCACATATGTTTCTATGGGGATGCCAGACTAAGAAGAAATTCAAAGTAGGGAGGGGAGGACACGGGCTATCAGTGAAATCGACGGATTCACAGATAATACTTGCTGCCTTCTGCAATGGCTGAACCAATAAGATTCTTGAGGATTGCCATGAGACATACATAGCAAACGAGTTTAGAATTTTTTAAAAATCCCACCAAGATATTTTCAAGCCTTTGCTGTCACCGCCCTTGGGTAACGCCCTCATTACCCTGAGGACTGAGGTGTCATTTAGAACAACAGCCTCTGGGGGAGAAGGAGGGAGCCTGGTGGGTGATCCTACTGAATGAAACCGCTCCGCAGGCGTGTAGCTTATAATATAACACTGTGACCAAGGCGCTGGGCGTGGGCTCTGCGCTTTCTGTCTTCCACACACCCCCTCAGGCTCACCACCTTATCTTTTTAGCCACTTCTTGGGTTATACTACCCTCACCCCTACGTTGTTTACCCTCTGGTATATTTCACATATATGCCTTTGTGGACATCAGAAAGACTAGAAAGAAGAGCTTGTCTGAAAGCGACCTCCAGAGATAATAACACAGAGCACAATGGAGACAGTATATGTACCAAGTGCCAGAATATACAGAGTACTTAACCCTTTGGGTTTAAGTTGTTATCTTATAATAAATAGTTACCTCATTAAAAACCATTTTGGGGAATTCTGACAAACAATTTTATAATAAATAGTGTTGTCTAAATCATAAAGCTTCAAAAACACTTTGCTTAAAGACTGGTAGATCAGATTAACTCTATGAAAACCGTGAGAAGGAAAAATACAATCATGTAAACCAAAAATGGAGAGAGATGCAAATGTCCTGAACTAACTAACATTTTAAAAGTAATTTATTCACTAACATCATTTTCCAAAATTATACTATTTAGTAAGCTTTCATTTCCTATCAATCTCGGGAATCTGCCTGGATAAAAATTATACTTCGATAGATGAATGGATAAAGAAGTTGTGGTACATATACACAATGGAATACTATTCGGCGTTAAGGAAAGATGATATAGGAGCATTTGTGACAACATGGATGGATCTCGAGAGAATAATGCTAAGTGAAATAAGTCAGACAGAAAAAGCAGAGAACCCTATGATTTCACTGATATGTGGTATATAAACCAAAAAGAACAAGACAAACAAATGAGAAACAAAAACTCATAGACACAGACAATAATTTAGTGGTTACCAGAGGGTAAGGGGGTGGGGGGTGGGTGATGAGGGTAAAGGGGATCAAACATATGGTGATGGAAGGAGAACTGACTCTGGGTGGTGAACACACAATGGGATTTATAGACGATGTAATACAGAATTGTACACCTGAAATCTATGTAAATTTACTAACAATTGTCACCCCAATAAAATTAGTAAAAAAAAAACCCATTTATTATCAAAGAAATTATCAATAAATTGGACTATATTATAAAAAAAAATTATACTTTAGAGGCAAATTAATGAGCTCGATTGATTTTCTCTGACTTTGTTTACACTTACTTGTTTAGTTTGTTTTCCGCTGCTGTTCTAAGTTTTAATTCCTCTAGGTAGAGGTGTTTACATTCTTCCAATTCTATTTTACGAGAAGTTTCCACTTTGGAGAGTTCAGATTCCAGACGTTTAATTCTGAGTTCCATGTCACTTACGGAAGCGCCATCATGGACATTTAACGGGTGTAGGTTTTTTTGAGATGCTGCTGGTTCCTAAAGCCAACAGAAAGGATACATTTTAAAAATAATTATAAACTGAATAATTACAGTCTATTTGTATTCTTTAGTATAAGTCAATGATTTGGAGGGCAATTTAAATGTAAAAAAAGCTGATGTTTAAAATATTTGTCATCAATACAGAATGAAATAAATCTGAATCATGAAAATACTTTGAATCATCTCATTTGACTATTCCAATAAGAGAATCAATATTAAATTTTAAAAATTGAACAATATGACTTAATAATCTAAGAATATGGTGCATTTTATTTTCCTTATTTCCTAATAGTCTCGTTTTATATCAATTGGTCTTACAAATCAAACGATTTTGCAGAAAGAACAAATCTCAAAGATCAACTTAGTGACAATAATGATGGGAACTGAAATATTTAAAAGGAGAAGCAAATACCACCTTAGTTCCAGAAATGTAAAAAAAATAAAATAAAAACAACTGCCATGAAGGGGAGTAGAAGAATCACATACACTATGCATATCGAAAACGTAATTTGCAGCAAAATGAATTAAGGCGTGTTAAAAATCAATGAATTAACCTGCAAAAATAGATTTGAAAAAATTTTTCTACTACATCCTGTCTTGCTCAATCTTCAATATCCCAGAATTTACTGTGGTCTGCTTCACTCTTTTCTACCACATTCGTGACTATATGAATTTTGAGGTTTAATAATTTTTATCTCCACTCTTTTTATTCTCTACTTTTTCACATGACTTTTGTACTCCTTTCATAGATAATAACTCCTGTTTAAGATTGATTTTCTTCAACAAAACATAAATATCTTTTTATAAAAAAACTTTTTAAAACAAATTTTTTTTTTTATAATTGGGGAACAGTGTTTTTTCCAGGACCCATCAGCTCCCTGTCAAGTAACAGTTTCCAATCTAGTTGTGGGATGCGCAGCTCAGCTCCAAGTCAAATTGTTCTCTTCAATCTACTAGTTATGGAGGGTACAGTTCACAGACCCATGCAGGAATCGAACAGGCAACCTTGGTGTTATGAGCACTGCGCTCTAACCACTGAACCAACTGGCCGGCCGCTCACTGGGGGCTCAGCTCCAAGCTCTAGCCATTGTTTTCAACCTAGTTGTGGAGGGTGTAGCTAACTGGACCATGTGGGAATCGAACCAGCAACCTTGGTTAGCAAGGATTGGAACCAGCACGATGCTCTAACCATGGAGCCAACTGGCCACCCCACAGATGGAGACATTCTGAAGATGCAGTTTCCAGTTTTGCTTTGAGAGCATCATTGTGAATGAGTAAGATAGTATGATTTGGTTACGAAGGAAGTTGACTGAGAATAGTCTAACCCCAAACCAGTATCAATTTGTGAAATAAACTCAGTTGCCATAAAACGTCATCGATACTGTAGTAGATCCTTAGAATGTGGAAACTTGAATTACTCAGAATGAAGAACAAAGAGAAAAGCACCAGGAGACTCAAAAATGTATCCTTTATTGTCATCGACTTTGCCACACAACATCTGTACTTGATTTTCTACGATTTCCTGAATGATTGGTTCAAGTTTTTCTTCTATAAAATGACTGTAAGTCACCTCTGAGTTGATAGTCTCTCACCTGTTCCCCATTTTAACTCTCGATAATTTCTTACGAAGTTGTAGGGAGTTACAAGTAACTCATCTTGAGATAGTTAGGCCTCCGTCAGCTACAAATGTTTCATGGTAATTTGAATTGCTTTCAAGAAGAAATGATTCCCAAGGTTAAGGAGAAATTACATCTCACACTGTGAATGTTTAGTGAGATGATCGCTACATTTTTTTCAACAACAAAAAAGTGTCTTAATTCGATAATGCTATCTTGTAATCCTCTCTTTCCACAATATACAAGAACATCCTAAACAGCAATAATAACAACAACAAATCTGCTGGGATTTCAGTGATACTGAGTTGGGTAGAACTACTTTCCTGTAGATACAATGCTTATTTGGTAAGATGAGGAGAGTGGATGGATGTAGTGTTTTTAAAACATGGCTACAAATTCTTGACATTTCTCCATGAAATTCCCTCCCTTTTAATATGTGCTTGCCTTAAAAAGTAACTGGATTCTAGTGCATGGAATAGGGCAGAACTGCTGTGAGAATGCTATGCCTGCGGCAGAAAATGTGATACAGCTTCCATCTGACTTTCTCTCGGGAAGCTCGCCCTGAGAACCCAGCCAGCATGTTGTGCAGATGAAGAAGCCCAGGACACACAGTGAGGCCTCCTACAGATGTTCGCGCTGAGACAGCCCCAGTGGGCGTCCCGGCCAAAACCCCGCTTCAACTGCTACACGTGTGTGTAACAGCCTTTAGATGATTCTCATTCGCAGCTTCATGGCAACGCAGCTGATGCCAAGTGGAACAGAAATGAGCTAGTCTCACTGAGCTTCACTCAACTGCATTACTGGTGAACAAAACAGATGCTGTTTTGAGCCACTAGCTTTTGAGTTGGTTTCTTGAGCAGCAATGAACAACTGCATTGATACTGATATTCAAAATGGTGTGAGGCCACAAAGAAAAGCAATCTAAAACCTGTAGGAGTGCCTTTCCACCAGGAGGTAGGTGGAACCCGAAAGGATGTGGAGAAGAATGAGAACGACACCCACAAGAGCCTCCAAGAGACGGTTATTGGGGGCTTGCGGGCCCCTAAAGAGGCTGGCCACAAAGACTTCTCAGCTAGTGAAGAAAATGAGTCTGAAATCTGGATAAAAGGGGACTCTTGCTGTGAAGTAACCAAGTAAAATCCATGAGATACATGAGCTAACGAAAGACTGTGAACTGTAAAGGAACCAGGACTTATTGTGTTCAAATGTGTTTCCCATTTACAGCATCTCCCACATGCCCTGTTGTCAAATCATGCTAAAATGAAGAAATGGCTTCTGAGTGAAGATCAAATTCGCTGTGCTCCCAGGAAGACATGATCTACGGATGAGGACAAGACTGTAAAGCCTTCCTCAAGACTTCGAAAGAGTTAAAGTGGGGCCTTAAATTCCTGGAAGGCTTTTCAGAGGAAAAGAATTTTAAAGGCATGGTCCTACAACAGCTACAGGAAGCCCAAGAGCTTATCTCAAAACGATGTATGACGGTGGCTTTTCTGATGGCACGAACCCCAATAAACTCTCACGCAACTCCAAGTTTTTAGGATAATCAAGTAGCAAAAAACCACCTTGTTACCTTGGACTAATAAAAACCAAGAGAGTGAAAAATAGAGGAGGCCTGTGGGTCTTAGACATTTGGGTGGAGGAATGACGCTGAGGGATGAGCTGCAAGCACAGGTCATTTCTTATGAAAAGGACAGAACAAAGAGCTCACAGGGGACAGCAAAGGGCCATGGAGAAGCATTGGCGTGATTAGGACTAAGTCCTAATCAAAGAACGGACAGCACACATCAGGCTGTATTTCAGAATTGCTATGGACTAACGTGCCTTCCACTTTCTATTTCTGCAGGGGAAACTTCAGCAGTCGAGCAGAATGTTGGGTGTGTGGGTGGTAGATAACTTGTCTCTTCCTTTCTCATGTTTTCATATTGAAAGGAATTGTCCTCAAGGGGCTTTATCCTAGAAACCAAAACCCAGGCCCTTCATCCCCATTTGCACCAGACTAAGATGGTAAAATCTTAGTTTCGAACCTGAGCCTGATGCCATTAAATTGAGACTTGTGGCGAGTATTGTGTAGGGATGAGTGTATTTTCCATGTGGGGGGAATGTAAAGAATTGTGGCCAGTGGACAGATCAAGGTGGTTTTTAAATGTGTCCGTAAATTTTGAAATATTCATTGCATAAAACCACTAGAATATGGGTCAACATTAGTGACTGGCTCCTAATGAACAGAATATGTTGAAAGACATTCCGTGTGAATTCCAAGACTCCTTCACAAAGGGCAACACAACTCCTGTTGGTTATGTCTCTGAGGATCTGAACCTTGGAATCCAGCCCCGTGTTGTGGGGAGGCTCGGGCCACAATGCGAGCCGGGTGTTCAGGTGTAGGTCTTCCTGCTGTCTGCCCCAAACAAATCTTTTACTTGTTTCTGATTGATTAATTACTTCCTGAATTTTAACAGCTGTACTCTTGAAATGTTTTCTTTGGATGGGATGAAATATTTATTCCATTAATTATATATGAAGCTAAAGGTACAACTATGCATCTCAATGTGTTTCTGAGAATGTAGGATCTATGCCAAGAACAAGATTGGCACCAGTGTTTCAGAAAAGAACCGGGTCAAACAGAATCTACTTTTCAATTGCAAGATGATGGATTAGAGAGATTTCTAAAGAGGAAAGCAGATGGTCCAGGTTTCATCTTCTCCTTCCTAGACAGTGAAATCTATGGAAGAGGCTATGGATTAGGAGATAGACAAAATGAAGAAAGTTGTCCACCAAGTATCAGATCCTATTACCGACATTTGATGGAAATGGGAGTGAAAGGGAGGCACTGGGTTAAAGATTAATGTTTTGAATGAAGAAAACAAAAGGAATGAGTCGACTTTGTAAGCCTAATATCCCATCATGTCATAAGGTCACCAAGGTCTGCGGGCCACAGGCTCCATCCAGAAGCAAAACATCTCCACAGAAGTGGAATTAAAGATATTCCCCTACATTGACATTTTATTATTCCATAAGGCATCTGGTAATATGCAAGATGACTGGGGAAGCGTTCTCATAACATTTGATTTGGTAATGGTGTACGGACAGATCTATAGATCAATAAATTGGAAAAGATGATCCAAAAATTAACCCTCATATATACAGTCAAGTGATTTTTGACAAGGGTGCCGAAAAATCCAGTTGGGCATGAACAGTCTTTTGAACTAACGATACTGGGTCTAGTGGATATCCACATGCAAAAGAAAAATTAAACCTCTATATCATACCATATATAAAATTATTTCAAAAGGTAAAAGCGAAAACTATAAAAGCTTTGAAGAAGCTTCATGTCTTCATGACTGGAGTTGGCAATTGTGTCTTAGATATGACAGTACCAAACAAAAGTAGATTACTGTACTTCATTAAAATAAAAAAAAACTCTATGCTTTAAAGGACACCATTGAAAAACTAAAAAGGCAAGCTAATGAAAGGGAGAAATATTTGAAAATCCTATATCTGATAAGCGATTTGTATCTAGGATATATAAAGAATTCTTACAATTCAACAAGACAAAGACAAACCAATTTTAATGGGCAATGGAATTGAATAATCAGTTCTTCAAAGAAGTTATACAAATGGACAATAAGCATGTGAAAAGATTGCTCAGCATCATTAGTCATCAGAAAATACATCAAAACCACAATATGGAGCAGAGAGTTCACTAGTGGTTCCCTAGGGCTAGGAAGAGTGGGAAGGGCAGACGGGCACACGGTGAAGGCTAACAGTACACAGATACTTTCCAGGGTGATGAAAATGTTGTAAAACTGACTGTGATGATGACTGCATAAAGCTTTGAATACACTAATGTGGGAAACCGTGCTGAATTGCTAGCAGATGTCATTTTGTGAAATGTTGAACCTTTGACTTCCTTGAGTGGTTTGTGCTCCCAGCAAGGCAAAACTTGCTACTCTGAGAACACAGAACCAGACAAGGTCAGGAAGTGTGGAGCTGGCCAAAAAACAAGCCCTTGTGTATCCCAACATTGTAACTATTAGATTGCAGACAGTTCTGTTAGTTTTTTGAGGCCCAGAGTATATAAGCTGCAAAAATAAACTTGGGGTGAGTCATTCTACTTAGAACTGAGGCATTCTACTTAGAACTGCATCAGTCTACTTAGAATTGCCTGCCCCCCCTCCTCCCCTCCCCCCCATTCCATCTTTGTCTCTCTTCTTTTTTCTCAACCCTCACTCCCTACTTCAGGGACTGTTAGTCTCGTCGGCAGGCACCGACAAGTGGCGCCCGAACAGGGACCTGAATACTGGGGATAAAGTGAAGGACACCGCAAGGAGCTGAGACGCGTCACATAAGGTAAGGGGTGCGGTGAGATACCACAGTCGGGAGTAAAAAATCATGGGACAGGGTAAAAGCAGAATGTCTTTTACTCAAATGTTAAAAGTGTGCTAAACGGACTGGACCCCCAAGGTGAGGAGGGCCTAGATGAGGAAGGCCTAGAGGAAGCCGGTCCTCGATATCATGACCCTGAAGATTATAATGGGGTGGTTCAGACAGAAACAGGTGCTAAGACAGGACATCTGAATCCTCTCCAGGCAGAGATTGATGGATTGCAGTCAGCAATTGCCTCCCTCTCTGTGCAGGTGCAGATGGTACAATCGAGGCAGGCAGAACAGACTTGCCCTCGTGATTCTCCTCTGCGTAAGGTTTTGCAAACCGCCTGCAAGTTAGGGGAAGATACTGGAGATTCTGGGTTGGCATTTCCAGTGATAGAAAGACAGGACGCACAAGGAAATCCTGTCCGAGACCATGTGCCTTTTGCATTCAAAAGTTTAAAAGAATTAAAAATGGCATGTTCTCAATATGGTCCTAATGCCCCGTTCACCCAGGCCCTGCTAGAATCACTAGCTACAGAAGCCCTGCCGCCTAGTGATTGGAAGCAACTTGCTAGGGCTTGCTTATCAGGAGGGGACTATATCTTATGGCAGTCTGACTTTGCAGAATTCTGTCAGAGTACTGCAGAGATAAATCAGACACAAAACATTCCTATCTCCTTTGATATGTTGGCAGGTGAAGGACCTTATAGAGACTTGCAAACACAATTAAATTTTGACCCGGCTGCTTATGCACAAACAAGTGCTGCCGCCAGGCGTGCATGCAAAAATTTTCCTATGCCTGGAAAACGTTCTGAGGACCTCTCTAAAATTATCCAGGGGCCTGATGAGACTTTCCAAGACTTCCTTTCGCGATTAATGCAGGCGGCTGGAAGAATTCTGGGAGACTCAGATGCCAGCATGCTGTTAGTTAAATAGCTCGCTTTTGAGAATGCTAATTCTGCATGCCAGGCTGCATTATGACCTTACAAAAATAAGAGTGACTTGTCAGATTATGTCTGGTTGTGCTCAAAAATAGGACCTTCTTATACACAGGGTCTTGCAATGGCCGCTGCTTTGCAAGGAAAGACTGTTAGAGAAATTTTATTCCAACAACAACAACAAAAGAAAATAAAGGGACAGGGCATCTGTTTTGGGTGTGGACAGCCGGGCCATATGATCAAAAACTTCCCTAATAAACAAGGTCAGCCTCAAAGGAAGGAGGGCCCAAAACAACCTGGATTATGCCCAAAATGTAAGAGAGGTAAACACTGGGCCAATGCATGTAAATCTAAGAGGGATGCCTCCGGTAATCCTCTTCTTCCAGGAAACAGGAAGAGGGGCCAGCCCCAGGCCCCGCAACAATGCTATGGGGCGCTGCCGCAGTTGGTCCCCCACCAGGGAAATCCATTCAGGAACTCTTCCCAGCAACCCCAGGCAGCGCAGGATTGGACCTCAGTAGCGCCGCCTACACAATACTAACACCTGAGATGGGAATGCGAGCTATTCCTACAGGGGTCTTTGGGCCTCTGCCTCCACAAACTGTGGGACTAATCCTAGGAAGGAGTAGTATTACCATGAAAGGGATATTGGTTGCTCCGGGAGTTGTGGATATGGATTATACAGGAGAGATCAAGATTACGACACATTCGCCTGGAGGCACTTCAGTGATCGATAAGGGCCCACGCATAGCACAATCATTGTTAATTCCACATGTCAAACCGGGTAAAACAGCAGGCCATAAATCCCGAGGCGACGCGGGCCTTGGTTCATCAGATGCTTATTGGGTCCAGGCCATTCACCACCAGGCCAGAATTACCACTATCCATTAACGGCCGTTCCTTCATGGGCCTTTTAGACACAGGGCCGATGTCTCTGTTTTAACTGCAGATCAGTGGCCTAGCCACTGGCCAAAGCAGCAAACAGTAACCCAGTTACAAGGCATAGGACAATCTCAATCACCAGAACTGAGCAGTGATATATTGTTGTGGAAAGATCAAGAGGGACATGAAGGATCCTTTCAACCATACATAGTGGCAGGATTGCCTGTCAATCTATGGGGCAGAGATGTCATGAGTCAGATGGGAGTTTACCTGTACAGCCCTAATCAACAGGTCACTAAGATGATGTTCCATCAGGGACTCCTGCCTAGAGATGGCTCAGGTCCCTCTGGACAAGGGAGAAAAGAGCCTATCTTTCCCTTGCCCTTACCACAGAGAGCTGGCTGGGGATATTTTTAACGGGGGTCACTACTCCTCCTGTACCCCATGCAGATGCTATCACTTGGAAAAGCGACGCACCTGTTTGGGTAGAACAGTGGCCCCTAGCATCAGAAAAGATACAGGCTGCAAGGTTGCTGGAATAGGAGCAACTCGATAAGGGACATACAGCACTTTCTAACTCTCCATGGAAATCTCCAATATTTGTAATTAAGAAAAAATCAGGTAAATGGAGGTTGTCACAAGATTTGAGAAAAATAAATGAGACTATGGAGCTCATGGGGGCTTTACAACCAGGATTGCCTAATCCTTCTGCTATACCCCAAAACACATATAAGAGAATCCTGGCTTTAAAGGATTGTTTTTATACCATACCATTGTGCCCCAAGGACTGTAAAAGGTTTGCTTCAACTAACTTACAAGAACCTATGAAGAGATATCAATGGCTGGTGCTGCCCCAAGGTATGGCTAAAGCCCTACTCTATGTCAAGAATGTGTGGCAGCAGCGTTAGAGTCTACCCCATCTCCCCACATACAATCCTTAATCACACTCTTTGTTCTAAATTTTTAAACCTGGATGTGCGTGGCAGATCTGCCGCAGATCGTTTCTGGCATCCTAACACTGAACAAGATTATGCCCAAGTGAGATGGCGGGATCCAGTTACTAACCAGTGGCATGGGCAAGACCCAATCCTAATTTGGGGACGAGGGCATGTTTGTGTTTATTCACAGGGCAATGGAGGTGCGCGGTGGCTGCCTGAGAGGTTGGTGCGGCTTGCTGATGAGCCTCTTCGAGATCCTGTTGGTTGCGCAGATGCCTCAGGGTGAGACATACTGGGCATATGTTCCTGACCCTCCCATGCTACACCCCACTGTGTGGAACGGGCCTGAAGTCATTGGTGGGACAAATGACACTAGGCTATTAGGACATCCATTTGCTCCTGCCGTCCTACAAGCTGTTGGATTCAATCATACCGGCTTAGGCATAGGACTCCTCATATGCTTCGCAAAGACTGTCAACGTTACCGGATGTTTCCGTGTGGGCAGCCAGACAATTCACGGAGACAACCAAGGACAGAGTGTCACATTCCATCAGCCAGCAGGATGGAAAAACATCAGGGATAAAATCCCCACCTCCACCACAAGCCCATGGTCCTTGCGGTGAGGAGAACAGAAAAAACAGCAGATCCATCCTTTGGAGACAGTATACCTCCCGGCCCCCAAGACATATTTGGAAACTAGTGGGAGCAATGGATACAGTGACTATGAGTATGGACGAGGGTCGAGGCAAGGTAGAAGGCAATACCACTGCTTGTGTCAAGGCTCCATATGTGCTTATGATTGGAAATTCTAACATCACCCCTATTGACGGGGTCCAGTTTAATGTATCTTGTATACAGTGTAACCTAAGTAATAGCATCAATTGGTCAAATGACAAAAGTAGAGCTGTAGTTCTCCACTGACCATCTTTCATTATGGTACCTGTTAACATTTCAGGTCCTTGGTACTCGGACCTCAGAAGAGAATTCCCCTCCTTTCTAGCTCTGTTCCATTTGCTACTGCCTTTTGTAATAATCTTTGTTGGTGTTCTTCTATTCATGTGTTTTACTCCGTTGCTCAGAAAGATAATACTCAAGGGCTTCATCGATCTCCAAACAAAGGTTCATGAGTTGAGATTATCTGCCCAGGTTCAACGTGTCACTGACACCCGTGTATAAAGCCCCTACAATGGGTCGGCAGCCAAAGACGGGTAAGGATTTGGTAAGAATGTACATAACCTAAGACAGGAACCGTTCACTAGAGGGATGGTCTCCTATGACGGGTAAATGGACATATCTGTACCAACCACCTAAGCCAGGCGCAACACATGTGTTAATTATATATATATATATATATATATATATATATATATATATGTATATGTATATATATATATAACAAAAAAGGGGGACCTGTGGGAAACCGTGCTGAAGTGCTAGCAGGTGTTGTTTTGTGAAATGTTGAACCTTTGACTTCCTTGAGTGGTTTGTGCTCCCAGCAAGGCAAAACTTGCTACTTTGAGAACACAGAACTAGACAAGGTCAGGAAGTGTGGAGCTGGCCAAAAAACAGGCCCTTGTGTATTACCTTTATTGTAACTACTAGATTGCAGACAGTTCTGTTACTTTTTGATGCCCAGAGTATATAAGCTGCAAAAATAAACTTGAGCTCAGGCATCCTACTTAGATCTGAAGCAGTCTACTTAGAACTGCGGCAGTCTACTTAGAATTGCCTGCCCTCCCGATCCCATCTTTGTCTCTCTTCTATTTTTTCTCAATCCTCACTCCCCACTTCAGGGACTGTTCGTCTCGTCGGCAGGCACCGACAGGGGAAGACAAATTTGTTTTCCAATATTTGCATAACACTTTTTTTTGTGAATGGCTTGATAGACAGGGTTTATAACGTGAATAATGTGACAACAACATCACCAGACAGGCCGTGTAAAATCAATAACTAAATACCATAGGAAGGGAGAGGACTTTCATGAAACAGTTTTAAGTTATTGTTAATCAACAATATAAAATGTAAATCACATTTTTACACGACTTGAATTAAGGAACTACCAATGTACCGTTATTATTATTTTCCCCCAAAACAGCTCTTTTCTTAAATATTTACTTCAGCACTTTCTATCGTGTTTCCCCGAAAATAAGATGTAGCTGGACCATCAGCTCTAATGCGACCTTTGGAGCAAAAATTAATATAAGACCCGGTATTATTTTAACATAATATAAGAATGGGTCTTATGTAATATAAAATAATATCAGACCAGGTCTTATACTAATTTTTGCTCCAAAAGACACATTAGAGATGATGGTCCAGCTATGTCTTATTTTCGGTGAAACACGGTATGTTTATTTCCAGGTGAGGAGTGTGTTCAGATGGTGGAAGTAGCTTGAAGTCCAACATTAATAAGGACAACATATCTGCAGTCTTATTTATACTTTTCCATTTATCAAATATATACAAAGGTGAGAAAATTATACATAAAAAATGTATCAGCAAACTTTAATTCAAAGGATATCAACTAGAAAGATTTTCTCATTACTGGCAGTTCTCACTAGACTACGTCTCAGAGAAAGCTCAGGTTCCACTGGGGACACCCACGGGATAGCACCGCTTAGGAGTCTGCATCCCTCCTTTAGCTAGGTAGCTCTACACATCTCTGCTTTGGTTTGTTTTGTGTTAATTGGGGACTACTGAGGAACAGTTTGCTTTTCCCGGATGTCAAATTGTTCTTTTTTTCAATCTAGTTGTGGATGGTGCATCTCACTTGCCAATGTGGGACTTGAACCGGTTACCTTGGTGTTATGGGCACCTCGCTCCAACCACTGAGCCAACAGGCTCCCCACCAGCAGCCCAATTCCAAGCTCAACCCATTGCTTCCCACGGGTCTATGTGGGAATCGAACTGTAAACCTTGGTGTTATGAGCACAGTGCTCCAACCACTGGGCCAACCGGCTGCCCACCATGGTTCATCTCCAAGTGCAAGCCATTGTTTTCAATCTAGTGGTGGAGGGCGCAGTTCACTGGCTCATGTGGGAATCGAACCCACAACCTTGTTGTTAAGAACTTGCACTCTAACCAACTGAGGCATCTGGCCACCCTTGGTCTCTGTTTTTATATACCGTGTTTCCCCGAAAATAAGACCTAGCTAGACAATCAGCTCTAATGCATTTTGGAACAAAAATTAATTAAGACCCGGTCTTATTTTACTATGATATAAGACCGCGTATGATATATGATATGATGTGACATGATGTGACGCATCTTACATTAATTTTTATTCCAAAATACACATTAGAGCTGATTGTCCGGCTAGGTCTTATTTTTGGGTAAACACAGTCATTAAACAAAAAAAATTTTCTCAAAGAACGGTACTATTCTTTGATAAAAAGAATATTTTTCAGGTCTGAAAGACACTTATTTAGTGAAAGTCCCTAATTTTGCATAAGAGGCAACCAAGACTCACAGAGATTATATAGGTCACCTGAGGTCACCAAACCAAGGAGCTGCGGGCCAGGAATGGGATAAGTCTCCCTATTGAGGCTAGCGTGCTATGCCAGCTACTACCTCATATTCCGGAAAATTCCATCAATTTCTGAGTACAACTCAAAGAAAATGAATATGTAAAACTTTATCATGTAGCTCAATAATGTTAAAGCATGAGAAACAAAATAGTAGCTTTCTAACTCAAGTATTAGCTTTAAAGTCATTAATAAAAATAAAGACAGATTAATATCACAAGTCCTATTAACAGAAGTCAAACACACTCAATTTATAAAGCATAAACATTTCTAAACACAGAAAAGGGAACTTGAAGGAGAAAATCATGAGTTAAAGAAAGCAAACTCAAGTTGAGGAAATTCTTCCTTAAAATGACTTGTCTTTTCCTCAGAATCAAATTTGGGTGACCAATATAAACCAACACAGGTATTATTCATGGTGGGGGTTAAGTATAGCGAAATTGGAAACACAAAACAGATTTCTCTTTACCATCTAGTACACTTGTGTCCAACCTCACATCATCACAATTGCATCATCAGTCCTTCCAGTGTTCCCTAGTGATTTGGGACACTTATCTCTGGATCTTGACAGAGTGGGGCTTTTCCATCTCTTATTCAGCCTTGCATGATTGGGCAACCCAACGCCTCACAAGGGAACAACGTTGGCCTTGGAATGAGGGCATTGACTTTAACATAAACAATTTTCCAATTTATGAGGAAATACTGAAAACTAAACACCTCTTTCCTACCAAAAAATAATTAAAGGAAAAATGTCCACAAGCATATTCTCTCTCATTGCTTCTGCCTTTACACTCTTTCATCTTCTGATTTCTGTGGTGAAACCACTGAGAACATTTTAATTGTGCATCATGCTTAAGAATTTACAGAAGCGTTGGCCATTCACTTTCTTTTTGTACCCAGTCCTTCCTCCAGGTTCACCTCTTTGAAGGACTTGGACTCCATTTAGCCGAAGGGCTGTCCGAAAATCCTTGGCTTTGTTCTCCTATGATTTATTAAGGGGAAGCTAAATGAAAACACAAGGTTGGAGTCCCATTTAGCACAGGCCTGTGCTATGTTTCTCTGCATTAAGAAGGCCACAAAACACCATCAAAACCACAAACCACCCTGCATTGATCAAAATGGATATCCTTTGGAATGATGTAAACATCATGTCAAGAGAGACCCCTTTCTATCTCCACGATATCTACAACTCATCGGGCATCTATAGCCCAAGAAAGGATCTTCTGCTCAGCACACTACGATTCCTTAAAAGACCACGCATCTGTAAAAGGGAAGGAGGGTGCACTGGATGTGAAAGGGAGGCAGGATGGAGGAAAGCACAGGGACAGCCCACAGCTGCAGTTCCAGGGGGACAAGGCTGAGCCTGAAGCCCCAGCAAAGGCAGTGGCGGTGGAGGGGACGGGGTGCAGCTCCCACATCACTGACCAGGGGAGGCTAAGCGGGGCAGCAGCAGCATCCCCCCACCCCTCTCCAGATGCAGCAGTGCTGGCACCACCAGGGACCAGTAGCAGCAGCAGAAACAATTCTCCAGTCTCACGACCACACACAGTGCTACCAGTAGACATAGGGAACCAGGTAGCAGCTCAGCGGGCGCAAGAACAGGCTCCCCTCAACCACCCACTTCCCCCACCTGAGTGGTGGTGGTGACCAGAGACCCTGGAGACCTGGATACAGTTGCAACACCCATCTCCCTGGTCACCCATGCTTGGACTCCCACACCCACAGCTAAGCCCCCGCCCCTGGACCTCCCATACTCAAGGAGCACCTCTGGGAGAAAACAGAAACTACACTATTGTACCATCTACTGAAAACAAAAGAAAGACCTCTGATTATATATCTGTTTAATTGTTCAAATCGAAATGTACCTACATAAGAAAGTATTCACTACTTCAAATGTGCCTGTAGAGGAACAAGCCATTCAGCAGCATGAAGAAGCAAGGTGACATGGTTAACACTGAGAGAAGATGACACTTCTCCAGAAACCAAGTCAAAGTTACGGAAGATTGTGATCTCTGTGACCGAGATTTCAAAACAGCAGTCATGCTCTCTGCTCATCACACAGAACAGCTAAGAGACTTGGAGGAGGATGACTTGAAGGTGGGCAAACTGGGCGAGCAGGGGAAGTGGGAAGGGAGACGTGGCCCGCATCCATGGCTGCGGAGGTGCAGGTGGTCCCAGGACAGAACAGAGACCACAGGAGCCAGGAGGTGGGCTCTTTCCCTGTGTCCCACAGCTCATCTCCCTGCCCAGAGAGCAGCATATGCAGAGTTTGAGGCAGTCACCTCAGCTGAGACCCCCAGCTGGGCCCTAGGTGGGACAAAGGAAGTAAACACCTACCTG